>NC_092816.1:24142500-24372500 GCF_023375885.2 Dermacentor andersoni | reverse complement strand
GCTTCTCTAAATCGCACGCCATTTTCGAGCAAGCCAAGCCTTTACTGTTGGTTGAATCGAGATCTCTAGCCTTTAGGAATTGGAATTTACTAACTGAGGGTGTGGGAATCTTTTTTTAGTCGATTAATGTCGGCGCGGGCAGCCATTGTTGCGAGAAGTGATGTGGTTAATAATGTAAACATAACTTTAACCACACGGTGTTTTAATCACATGCTCTGTGTCTACCCATTGTATGGGTCAGAGAGTCATCCTGGGGCCATCTCGATGGGGCGTACGGATGGCCAGCCGTTTTCCCTCGTACTCAAGATAGTTGGTTCATCGGGCAAAGAAAGTCATGAGTTTCCCGAGACCAAGCTGAGTGTTCGCCTTTATATAATGAGCGCTGCTATTGCATTTTCTTTTTCTGTTTTACTGCGAAGTGTGAAAACACCCGTGTGCTTAGATTTAGGTGCGCGTTAAAGAACCCCAGGTGGTCGAAATTCTCGGAGTCTTCCACTACGGCGTGCCTCATAATCAGAAAGTGGTTTCGGCACGTAAAACCCCATAATTTAATTTTTTTTCTGTTTTACTCATGTGCGTAAACTTGACTCTCATAGGCAGCGTTCCCACCGGTGATTTACAAAGGTCGCACGATCCACCACGACAGCCTGTCAAGGAGTGACTTGCGGCGACCGAAGTACACAGCAACATGCTTGACCAGCCTGCCGTGACATTGAATTGTCTCGCGATTGGTGCTGGTCATGCCTAGTCGTACCGCCATCGCCACATAAAATAAGCTTCAGCGTCTCTCCCATAGCAGACTTAAACCGCATCATGTGGGGGTGCCGTAAACACCCCCTTCCTCCTTTCCTCAAGCAATTAATATCTAGTGAGGAGCAGTGGGAGGATGCCTTGCGCAGTTCGAGCCCCGAGCTTCAGGGTGCCATCCTGGAGTGGGTTGAGAGGATAGAGGAGGCCTACTTCAAGTAGCTCCACCCCCACCCTCTATTCCGTTGCCCCCCTCCCTTTAATGAGGAATAAAGCTTTTCGTCATCAACAGCCTATGGGAACGTCCTGCACCTGTTTCGCTGATTGATCTAACAATTTTTGTATTTCAGTCCAGAGCTCCAAAATTGGTGAATAAGAAAGTACACAAGTGTCGTCGCCTTTCGGCCAGTTACTGCCGTCACTTCGCGACAAACGTGTTTCGCGCCTAGTGCGACTCGCTACTGCAAAGTAAATGGGAGTTGTGTGTATTTGTGCTCCTTTCCCCCTTATTTTAATGCTCAGAGGCCTGCTAGAGGATACTGAATTTCAGTGTATTAAACTCATCTGACGAGCGGCACTCAAGCGACGCAAGTGTGGATGAAGCATATTCTGAGTGGTGACTTTAACGCACACCATCCCTGCAGCACTGTCATGAATTCGCGTAGAAAACTTTGACCGACTTTGTCGGACAATAAATGCACACAGTGACGGATCTACATTTATTCGTCGCACGATTTACAGCAGTTGTTTTGACCTAATGTTTGATGTTTGTATCAAGGAACATTCTGTCCTCAGCATGCAAGTCGACGGATTTAGAGACTCATGGTAGTGACCACCTCTCAACTTCTTCTTCTTCTTCTTCTTCTTCTTCTTCTTCTTCTTCCTCTTCTTCCTTCTTCTTCTTCTTCTCCTTCTTCTTCTTCTTCTTCGTCTTCCTTCTTCTTCTTCTTCTTATTCTTCGTCTTGTTCTTCATCTTCTTCTTCTACTTCATCTTCTTCTTACCCGCCGTGGTTGCTCAGTGGCTATGGTGTTGGGCTGCTGTGAATGAGGTCGCGGGATCGAATCCCGGCCACGGCGGCCGCATTTCGATGGGGGCGAAATGCGAAAACACCCGTGTACTTAGATTTAGGTGCACGTTACAGAACCCCAGGTGGCCCAAATTTCCGGAGTCCCCCATTACGGCGTGCCTCATAATCAGAAAGTGGTTTTGGCACGTAAAACCCCATAATTTAATTCTTTAGATTTCTCTTCTTTTTCATCAACATCATCATCATCATCAGCCTATTCTATGTCCAATGCAGGACGAAGGCATCTCCCTGCGATCTCCAATTACCCCTGTCCTGCGCCAACCGATTCCAACTAGCGCCTGCGAATGTCTTAATTTCATCATCTCCCCTAGTCTTCTGCCATCCTCGACTGCGCTTCCCTTCTCAACTTACGTTTAGTTTGATTGGTTTCGCCGCTCAGTCTCAAGTTTCATCTGTCAAACAGACTGGACTTTATTCAAGACATCTGTCGATACCGGCTGTCAGAGTATATCTTCATCTGAAATAGAGGACAGAGAGAAGAAAGGGGAAAGGCAGGAAGGTTAACCAAACGGGAAGATCCGGTTTGCTACCCTACGCTGAAGAGAGAGAGAGCATCATTGTATCTACCTTGCGGGACAAAACCAGAGAAGTTAGCGTACGGAGGCACAGATCATCGGTCGACACACAGTAAGAAGCGCTTCGGGCATTCCGTCACCGCGGGGAAAAGCGATACAGAAGAACAAAGTCATCGTCAGATCTTTAGAACAGTCGCCGAGCTCAACGGCATGTTCACCGACATCTCTACACTATTGACAGACAGCGTTAGAAGACATTCTGTGGATCTCTAGACCCACACAACTTCTATCTCGCGGGTCATGCGAAGTCTCCTGGCAATTCCACAACAAAGACCGTGCCATGGCTTTACATCAACGCCGGGCCAAACTAAAGGTAGCAGAGGACTAGTGTAAAGTTATTGTGACCACGTCTAATGCAGTGACTTCACCTGTTGTCACCATCGCGCCCCCGTCACCTGAAGACCGACTCGAAGTACCTTTTTACGATGCAAGAGCTTGACGCTGCAATTTTTGTTTCCCGATGCTCATCGGCACCAGGACCTGACTTAATCACGTACGCTGCACTCTGCCATCTTGGCACAGAAGCACGACGTATCATTTTTTCTTTCTGTAACAACACGTGTGAGTCAGGAAACGTTTCATATAGCTGGATATGCAGTCACATTGTAGCGTTGCTTAAAACGGGGAAGTGCCCTAAAGGGCTTTCCTAGCTCTTACGGATCTATCGCCTTAGCCAATTGCGTCGGCAAAGTAATCGAAAGAATGGTCTTGTCAAGGATGAAGTGGTTCCTAGAGAGCAATAATTGCTTTCCTGATTTTATGAGTGTATTCAGAAAGGTCGTTCTTTCATTGACGGTGTTGTCTACTTGATCTCCACTGTTGAACAAGAAGGCAGTTGCTGCCCGTCTGTTGAATTTGTTTTTCTGGATATTAAGAGTGCATATGACAATGCACTCCAGTATGTAATCCCTTATGAGCTGGAAGATTTAGATCTCGGTGGCCGGCTATATGTATGGATTGTTAGCTATCCCTGTGCCTGCACCGTGCATATGTCGACAAGTGATGGCGACACCGGCCAGTACACTATCCACCGAGGTGTTCCACAAGGCGGAGTTCTCAGTCCAATTCTCTTCTATGTTACATTGATTGGCCTTGCATCTGAACTTCCTAACACGGTCAAGATTATTAGCGCCTATGCGGACAACATATGTACATGGGCATCTGGAGCCACCCGACCCCAAATGCGTGCTAGACTTCAACCAGAAGTCACAATCACAGCTAAGTATCCGCGCCGTCAAGGCCTCCAGCTCTCAATAGAAAAAAATGTTCTGTGATTGCTTTCACGCGAAAAGGAAGGACCCGGCATCCCATAATTGCTAACGGAATAGCCGATACCTGCAGTAACACACCCCATATTCCTTGGCGTAGTCATAGACCGGGGACTATCTTGGTTACGACACATAGCCGCACTGATGTCAAAGCTAAGTTGTTTCTTTCACATCCTTCGCGTCGTTGGAGGAACAAAATGGGGCCCCTCGGATTCATCATTACTCGATTTCTATCTAGCACTATTCATACGGTATATACGGTACAGCATGCCGGCGCTCACAAGCGTGGGACTTAGCTGTATGCGCACACTGGAAAGCATCAAAGCTCAAGCATTGCACACATGTTTGGGGCTTCCACGATGCACGCCAACGAATGGGACAATAGCTGATACTCGTGCTTGTCCTATTGCTGTATAATTGCTCTGCGAACCTCTTCGAATGTACCTTCGCGTGTTGACCCGGCACGGACACCATCTTTTGTCATTGCCCCCTGCCACCCATCCACATAGCAGCTATCCAAGGACTCTGTCGAATTATCAGCATTTTCTACCGTCAAGATTTTCTACCGCCTGTATTCCGAGAATACCACGTGAGTCCTGCCTAAGGCTTTCGTTACTCTGTAGATCCCTGGAATTACAAAAGAAATCATTCATTACATCCACAGGCCTCAAGCAGCTTACCCCGTTTTACATTTATGCCGTGTACGGAGATACTGTACACGTGTGTACCGGTAGCTCTGTCACACCATATGCCTCCACTACAGCCTTCATCATCCCACATATGATCGTCGCACGGCGGTTCAAACTACACCATAGTTCAACATCAACTGCCGTAGAACTTGTTGCTATCCGCGAGGGAGGCACTTCGATTTCTCTCCAAGGAGCCTCCTCACTCATGGACGATATTCTGCGATTCCAAACCAGCTCTTGAAACCATTGAATGTGTCCTCAAAGAGGGCCCATTTATTCAATGGCTATAGAAATTACAGAGCATCTCGACAATGCAAATATAAATGCTTTTTCAGTGGATACCTTCACACCATGGCGTGGAAAAGAAGCAACAAGCAGACGCTGAAGCGAAAACTGCTTTAAATAATGCTGTTGAGGTAGGCATTCCATTCTCATTAATATACACAAACACTCCACTTCGTTGCGTAATGCTCAACCGTACGTTAGAGCACTGGACCCAACCTAATCGAGGACACAAACGAGTGCATTAACGGGACCCAGAAATGAAAGTCCGTATGCCTCACAAGCACAAAAATAAAAGCCAAACAAGCATGGTGCGCCAGATTCGCCTTGGTGTCGCCTTCATCCAGCGTTGTAGACGTCTTATAGGTTGCAGTGATACTAGCCCAAATTGTGAATACTATCAGGTACCAGGAACACTTTATATCATATCATATCATATCATATCATATCATATCATATCATATCACATCATATCATATCATATATCATATCGTATACGCAGAGCGGCGGCCTGCCTCGAAGACAGGGCCTCTGGAGCAACTGCCATCCTTCCTATATTTGCATTGCACTCCCACAACATGTTTTTGAGTGTTGCTGGTCTCTCCTGGCACAATTTGCATGTATCGTCCTGATGCTTATCTGGGAAGATACGTTTCAGAAGGAATGGGTTAGGGAAGGTGTTCGTCTGGAGTTGTTTCCATGCGACGGCCTGCCTCCTGTTCAGTTTTTTACTCCGCGGTGGGTATACCTTTCTGGCGTTTAGCTATGCATTGATTATGTCATTGTATCTTGTGAGCCGGTCCCGTTGTGCGCGAGGAGTGTTAGCTATCGTGCGAGAGGCGCTGCCCTGTTCGGGGCGGCAGGTCATGTCTCGCGCCGTCCGGTGCGCCTTCTCGTTTAGGTTCGGGAGCGCGTCGCCTTCCGTGGTGACGTGCGCGAGGAACCATACGATCCTCGAGTTCGAGGTTTCGGATCTGCCCGCTTTGGCCAGAATGGACAGAGCTTCCTTCCAAATTCTACCCTTTGGCTTAGTTCTTTACTGCCGTTTGCGACTCACTTAGTGCAACTTCGCATTCCTGATCTGTAAGGACCAGCGCCACCGCTACTTCCTCCGCCTTTTCCGAGTGTTTTGTTTATACGCTGCGTGCGCTTCTGATTTTGTAGTCTGTGTCTATGACTGCGGTGGTACATTTATGGTCGCTCGGACATTCGGCTGCGTCGACAAAGCACGCGTTTCTCTCCCTGCCGAGTGAACGGAGCATAGCCTCGGCTCTTGCCTTTCTTCTGCCACGGTTGTAATCGGGGTGCACGTTTCTTGTAATGTTTGCCACTCTAACAGTGTCTCTGATTTCGTTTGGTATTTGCATTTTCTGGCCGTGCTGGTTGTGGTACCTTATGCCTAGCTTGTTCATAATGTGCCTTCCCATCGTGGCGGTCGACAGGTGTTCGAGCTGCGAGATGCGTTGTGCTTCGGCTATATCTTCCAGCGTGTTGTGTATGCCCAGTTGGTCCAGGAGCTCGGTGCTCGTCGATTCCGGGAGGCCCAAGGCTATCTTGTACGCTTTCCTGATGAGCGTGTTGATCTTGTTCTTTTCCCCAACGTACCAGTTGCGGTAGGCGGCTACGTAGGCAATGTGGCTGACAACGAAAGAGTGGATCAGTCGAATGTTGTTTTCTTCCTTCATGCCCCCGTATCTGTTGGTTGTCCTCTTTGTGGGTCTCGTGGCGCTGCTGACTTTGCCTTCGTGCTTCCTCGCGGTTTCGCGTTAGCTACATTGGCCTCAATGATCATTCCGAGGATTTTGATGTTGTTAACGTTGAGGATTACGTTTTCTTCTTGGGTGTACAGGCCGATTTCATCGTACTCCCGGGGTACCGTGTAGCTCCTTGGCGGCATGCCTCTGCGCGTGGGCCGGTAAAGGAGTAGTTCGGACCTGCTCGGGGAGCATTTGTGTCCCGTTCCTTGCAGACACTTCTCGACATCGTGAATGGCCGTTTGTAGTGCGTTCTCAATTGGGCCGTCACTACCGCGGTTCGTCCAAATCGTTATGTAATCGCAAATAATGCCGATTAGGGTTAAGTAATGTAATATGAAGTAATCTTCATTAGCATTAGTATTCTTTATTGGGCTTAAGCAGTGTAATCATAATTGTACTTAATTATACTTCAGTCATCTAAATTATCATGAATTATTCCTGATTAGTCTTAATAATGTTACTCAATCGAAATAAGGCCTAATTATTATTAAGTACTTTGAATAATCTCTATTTGGTATAAATAATTTGGCCTTAATAACTCTTCATCAAGCTAAATATTCTAACATAGATTATTTCTAATTACACGCGCTATTCTTAATTATTATCAATTATTCGTTATTACGCTTAAGTAATTTCATCGTAATTCATCTCCATTAGACTTCCTTACCCCTTTATAAGTCTTAAGGAGATTTAGTTAGAGAGCAGTCTTTCTCCTTTTTTCGGGCTCTTTTGCGCACTGTTTTCTTTTTAGCATTGATAGAATTTCTTGTGTAGCTTTGTTTCGCGATACGCGAAGGTTAAACCTATCCCGAATGCGTCATGATCGAGCACAACATACTTATGTCCGCAGATGCTGATGCTTATCACACCGCGCTAGTTAGGCCGCGAAACCTCTCGAGCCATCTTACATGAAGAAGCCTTGCACGATACGGCGATAAACGAAGGCAGCCGTATATCTTTCAAAGGTTGCTTGGAGGCGCTCGAGTACTGGCGCGTGAGCGTGCATCGATTTCATATTACGCGTATTTCGCGGGCATTTGTATTTTTCTTGGAAAAAAGAACCAGGTCCCCTTCAGCGCGAAATAAATGCTTGATTAGGATTGTATTTGAGGTGCCTTACAACTTTGTAATTGATATGTTTGCGATTCCAACAATAATTAATTAATACTCCGTGATGAAAAAAACACTGGTTGTACACCGGCTGTCGGTACGATTTCTCTGGAGCTCTTGGGTTTTAAAAAAAAAATCTTGGTCCAAGTTAACTGAGACACCCGGTATAGCTGCACATTAAGGATGCCACCGTGGTCTTAATTTTTCCAGGAACTGCCCAAAGAGCGTAAATCATCGTTGACGTAGTTTTTTTAAGTTAAGCCGAATTACTTGACGTTTAATTAAAGTACCCAGGACGGTTACGAGAGTGTGACAAAAATGTCTCCAATGTTTAAGCATTATATGTGGCGTGGCTAGACGTTTTCGCACTGCTGGTCTCGAGCTCGCCGAATCACTTGTGCCTCGGAAGCTACCGTTTCTTTATGACATTTTAGTGCAAATTATGTTTTTTTTTAGTGTTTTCATTTAAACTACTACGCTTCTACCCTATGCTTGAGCACTCTCCGGCTTTCTAAGCACACACTGGCGCCGCAGAAGGCGCTATGGCGACGACGGCATGACATGACCACAGTCGGAGGACGATATCGAAATTATGAAGATAGTATAATGACGACAGCGTGACTACAATGGCCGCGGAAGAAATGGATGACGACGAGCCCATGGCCACGATTGCTTGGCGATGTCTGTATGACAGCGGCTGTATTAGAACAACATGACGGGGATGTTGCTACGACGAGGACCTTACCGTGACGGCCTGACGAGGATGATGTGGCGAAAATCGGATGACGAAGCTATAATGACAACGAGTTAACGACCACGACAGCATCACGATGATGTTGAAGAGGGAACGACATTGATCTAAATAGAAGTGCAGTATTACTACTACGACAGCGACAATGGAATGACGACTAGTGTATTATGTTGTGCGGCCTCCGAGATCAGAACAACACTCTGCCGTTGCCGCGTAATGCTCTCGAAGGCTATGCTTGTGTCGCATTTCGATGCAGCTGCTCATCCTTACACAAGCGATTCCTCCATGTTTGCTCTGCGTATAAGTCATAGTTCGCATCTTGGTTCGCATCAGCGCTCCCGTTTTCATTTCTACGCGCACCTTGCTTTCAGCAAGTTCACTTCTCTGTGCACCAGGGTACCGAAGAACACGTCGCAATGCGCTAATCATATTGCTCGTCGACGAAGAACGCCAAGAGGAAAGCACTCGTGACGGCGATGATGTCACTCGTTTCTTTCAATTACCCTTGGCGTCGCGCGCGATTAGCGAAGATGCGACGCAAACTCCGCAGCTACATCAAAAGATGGTTCAAGCACAAGCGTACGTTGTGCCATAAACGCGCTTCGTTTTTCACACATTATTCTCTCCACGCTTTCGTGCACGTTTTTGTCACAGTTTCATACTTGCTGACCTGTCCTGTATACTTCTCGCGCATCCAGGCGATAAATATCGAGGGCTCAAATGTCCACTCACTTGTCGAGCTCGTTTTTCGCTCCTCTCGACCCGTTCATTACAGAGGTTTATTTTATTGTTATTTTTTTCACGAGCGCCTTCTACAGGCTCCGCTAAAGGCTGATGAGCAGAATCGCCCCCGGACGTAAGGTTAATTTTCCTCGACATCACCCAGCGCGTCCTGTCACGTTTACTTCCTAAGTGCGTTGTTTTCTTTTTGCATTAGCTTGTCTTTCCCTCGCATCTCACTGCTACAAGACTTTGCGAACGACGCTCAGCAATGGGCGCGTTTGCTGAGAGGTAAACAGCTGTCAAGATCTTGCGTTCTTAATTTTCTTTCGAAATTTTAGCCCTCTTCCTTTTTGTTTGAAAGCTATACTTGCTGTTATTTGATTTCATAAAAGGCACTTTCTCACCTCGACTTCTAAGGAGGAACCTGTTATTGAAGCGCGATGAGTAATTATTATTTATGTCTGGAATAAAGATTTTTTTCTCGTGGATAACGTTCAAACTTTCTAGTAGAAGCCTCTGAGCTTTTTTTTCTTTCTTTTTTTTCTTTCTCTTTTATTTGAAACAATCTCTTACCAATTATCTCAGGAGGCACAGCAAAATGCCCGAAAAGAGCGTGACTAGACTGTGCCACCCTGGCAGCGTAGGCAGGAAATCTTATTTACAGATGATTATACATGATATGCCGACACAGATACAATACCTCTATGTAATTACAGTGAAATACAGCGAAATATGCAGTTATTTTTATGGAATGAAAATTGCTGAAAATAGACCTAACACACAATGCATACACATAAGAAAATAAATACGCTGTAATACACAAGAACTAACACCCAGAATTGGCTCAGGGGTTAAAATGTAACATCTGCTCAAATGTAAACAGGGCTTTAACTTGCTTCTTGAATTGTGTTGGAGAGGCTCTAGAATTTATCAAGTTTAATATGTCTGAGTACTTATTGAGGAGTTCTGGTATTTGTGACGATAGCCTATGTAAACCATAATTTGTGCGTGATCTGGTCTTCACCATTAAGCACTGCGGTAGTTCATATGGGGACTTAACTTGATAGGTTTCCTGAAGATTCGTTCTCTTTGCTCATTATTGGCATGGGGCCGTTTGTTTGTTTTAACAATTGTTTTATCTGAAGTATGCTATATCTTGTAAAGTACAATGCAATGATTTCAGTGTAGAGGACATTTTCAATTGCTCGTATAGCTCGCATTTGCAATGATAAAAGATTAAACTTGTCTAGGTTGTTTTTGACCGTACCAGGGAGCAGAACATCAGACGTGAGTGCACAAATGCATAGTATATTTTGCGTTTTGCTTGAGACGGGAGGGATTATCTTAGTTTATTTAACATGCTAATGGCTCTAGATGCGTTGGTTCTTAACGCGCCCATATGAGGAGACCATGATAAATTTTGTTGGAACACAACACCCCAAAATCGGATCGTAGATGTGTGTTGGATAGGTACTCCTTGAAATTCCAAAGGTAAGGCTGGTACATTTGTCGGTCCTTTTGACCTAAACAACAGATACTTAGTTTTTCTGTATTTAGTTGCATTTTATTTCATATTAACCACGTATTTAGACTATTAAACCATTTATTTGCTACTGCGCATATTTATGTATCTTGACTCCTGAGAAAAATACATTTATATTATCTGCTTAAAGCACCATCTTTTTAGATCATCATCATCATCATCATTATCATCATCATCATCATCCTATTTTATGTCCACTGCAGGACGAAGGCCTCTCCCTGCGATCTCCAATTAGCCCTGTCTTGTGCTAACCGATTCCAACAAGCGCCCGCGAATTACCTAATTTCATCGCTCCACCTAGTCTTCTGCCGTCCTCGACTGCGTTTCCCTTCCCTTGGTATCCATTATCTAGCCCTAATGGTCCAACGGTTATATATCCTGTGCATTACGTGACCTGCCCAGCTCCATTGCTTTTTCATTTAATGTCAATTAGAGTATCGGCTATACCCGTTTGCTCTCTGATCCAAACCGCTCTCTTCCTTTTTGTGGATGTATAATGTTTGCATTCTTCCAGTTTTCTGGGACCCTTGCAGTCGATAGACACTTCGTATAGAGAGCTGCCAGTTTTCAAAGCCCTATGTCTCCTCCGCACTTGATTAAGTCTACTGTTATTCCATCTTCTCCTGCCGAGTTTCTCGTTTCATGTCTTGCAAGGCCCTTCTGACCTCATTGCTAGATATACGAGGAGTCTCTGTAACCTGTTGATTACTGCTTCGAATGGAGGTATCGTGGCTTCTCTGGGTACTGTACAGGTCAGTATAGAATTCTTCCGCTGCTTTTACTATACCTTCGAGATTGCGAATGATATTACACTGCTTATCTTTCAGTGCATATATCTTTGTTTGTCATATGCCAAGTTTTCTTCTAACTGATTTCAGGTTGCGTCCGTTTTTTACTGCTTCTTCAGTCTTTCTCACGTTATAGTTTCAATATCACTTATTTTCGCCTTGTTGATCAGTTTTGACAGTTCCACCTATTCTATCTTTTCTATCTTATCTCTTGAGTTGGACACTTTCATTCTTTGTCGTTTGTTCATTAGGTCATTTGTTACTTGCGAGAGCTTGACTACTGGTTGCCTTGGTGCCTTGCCTGCCGCTTCAATTGCTGCCTCTGAAACCAGTCTAGTCACGGTTTTATTCATTACCTCTATGTCATCTTCATCTCTCTGTTCTAAGGCGGCATATTTGTTTGCAAGTACCAGCCTGAATTTGTCGGCTTTTACCCTTACTGCCTCTATGTTGTCCTGTTTCTTCTTGACCAATTTTACTTTTTCTCTCTTCAAATTGAGATGAATCCTAGCCTTCCCTAGTCTATGATCACTGCACTTTACCGTACCTATCACTTCTACATCCTGCACTATGCTGGGATCAGCAGAAAGTATGAAATCAATTGCCTTTAATATTTATAATATCATTTATGTGTAGTAAAGTTAGTACAGGTCTGAGAATAGATCCGCGGGGTATTCCAAATTTTTTATTTGCCATATGCGATTCATTTTATTTATTACTGGGAACTGTGACCTGGAAGTTAAATAACTTTGTATTAGCTGAAGCGCTATACCTCAAATACCGTGAAACGGTACTTTACGTAAGAGGAGTCTGTTGCACGCGCTCAAACGCATTTCTAAATTTTAAAAAGGTACCTAGTGTGAACAGTTTATTTCCTAGGTTTTCGAAAATTTCTTCTTTAATTCCAAGAATGGTGGTTTCTACCGATTTATTTTGACAAAAGTCTTACTGATCATTCGTGATGATATTTGTGCATAATACTACTGCACCTTTGAGTACGCTACAAAAAGCAACCGTAATTCGGACCAGCATGGACTAGAGTGGAAAAATATGGTATGGAGAACGACGGTTGTAGATTAGCTTCCCTCGATTAATGTAATATTGCCTTCTCCTAACATCACTATACTGTGTGACCCAAGCTGTGTAAAAGACATTCCACATACAGGAATTTTTCGGAATCACAATTTTTCGCCTAGCTTGTTTTCTTCAGAGGTTCGTTAATTAATCTTGACTAATTATGCAATTAAGCAGAATACAAAAGATACTGTGACTTAATCCATACAATAGTCAGCAACATGCTTTCTGTCTGTCGCCTTAGAATGCATCGGCATATTTTAAAACTCCGGCTAAAGTTAGCTGGGACACCCTGAAGATCAGCAATGCACTATCAGGCAACATCAGACAAATCCCACAGAAATTCAGCCGTTCTGTAACCCTAGCAAGAAATGCACAGTACCTGCTTTGGTATTTTATATTATTTTGCTCTGATAATTGCACGTTACAAAGTACTCTTTCGCAAAATGATGCCAACGAATCCGTACACGAATGGAGGATTTCCGGAGCCTCTAAAGCTACTTAAGTTATTTGCCCATAGCACTGCCATAAACTAAAGCACAAGAAAATGCTGTTCAACAGAAAAAAATAGACTCTAATATACTGTGTTTAGAAAATGTTTATTTCAACGAAAGACAATACAAACATTTTGAGTCACAGTGACGGCACAATTCCACCAGGACAATCACATATACAAAATATTGAGAATTGCATACGATGCACGTTTTCAAAGAAATGTCCAAGTAGCATATAAATCCCACACACGCTCAGAAACGCACAGTTACAGATAAACTAATTGGCACAATATATAAAATGATGTTGAATATATACAACGTACACAGTGGTTATGCGCAATTATGATGCGACAGAGGCACTTCAGACTTATTTAATGATGCTATAAGATGGGCGTATAAGAAAAAAAAATCCCATACATAGGAGAACACGCACAGAAATCACGCACGACAGCGCATGCGCAGTGGCAGGGTATCAAAGTCACGACCTCCTCACTGCTCGTCAGACCTCGCCGGGCTCGGAAAAAACGCACCACACACACGCACTGCGTCATTGTGGATGTCCAAGGCATGAAGACCAAAGTATGAGCCTTGTTGTCAACTTTGTCAAAAGGAAACGTGCTTCCAATGGAGAGCATACAAGCGCAGCTCATTCGTTCAGTCACCTCACTCAAGCCCATCTACGTACTGCGTTGTAGACGTGAGCGAACATTGTCTGTGTGAGAAGTAAACAAATAAATAAGCAAAGTCACATAAACGAGGCTGCGAATCGGCTTCCTGACATCGAAGTGCGATGTCTCCGCCTTAAACAAATGATCGATCGGCAGCTACAGAAATAACAAACAGAAACGAAGGCAGGGCTCCGAAGCCGTTGCCCACATGTGAGTGATGACGGAGGCTGTAGGAATTCGTGATTTCGGCCTCCCCCTCCCCTTCATCTTCCTTTCTGAGCGTGTCCTTTTGGTTCCGTGAAAAGGTTTACGGCCGAAGATGACTTTCCATCGAGCGTCGTTACGATTCTAGGAATTCAGCTGGTGGGCACTGAATTGGCTCTCCAATCTTTTTAACGATTGCTAGCGACTCATTTTGTGTTGTGTAGTTCTTCTTTTTTCGTTTATTTCACAAATATTCGATGAGAATCGTCTTGCTGAACTTTACTAAAGAAAACAAGTTATACATATAAATTCGTATAATATGCAGCGTCAGTTTTGCCTCAATTCTTCCTCTTTCAAAGGCTAACGACACTTGCACAGCAAACTTGACATGCAGTTGGCTCATTAAGAAATTCCTGGTAGTTAGGTTCTTTTCATTTTCGCTGTGCTCATGTTGCAATGAAAAAAAAACAAGTCTAATGCTAGCACCTGTTTGCCGGCTCAATCTATTAACAACGAGTTGTAAAAAAAAAGAAAACTGTTATGATATCCATTTCATGTCTGTTTTCTTGCTTTCTATTTTCTGAGGTGCGTGAGGGGGACCATAGAATTACCTTAAATAGCTTTACTAAACTTCCGCGTGCCTTACAACCGAGGGCCTACGGTGAGCAAAATGAAACTCGAACCTCCAAATGACGAGTAGGCAAATTCTTATCCGTCGAGCAGTTCGGCCAAGTTAGTGCAATACAGCCGGATGGCGCCTTGTAAAGTTACGGCATCTGTCGTAAAAAGTGCAACCGTCCCACCATCCCCGTCAGAAAGAAATTCTATTGCCGTCTTCCTGCCCGTACCCACTGTGTTTTCCCATCTTGAATGTGGGTCTTAGTTTATCCTTCCCGTTTATTTCTCACAATGTACGCATTTTCCGTGTTTTCCAGATTTCTCGGTTCTACTGCTTTTCTTATGCAAGGAGAGGTTCCACCCTATAGCTTCTGTCTCCAGCCTAGTTCTAGAAAAGGTCGCGACCTTATACGAAGCGCCGCTGCATTTTTTCATGGCCCTTTCATCCACCTCTGTTTTATTGACGTGTGCGCGCGTGTGCGTGCGTGTGTGTGCGCGCGCGTGTGCGTGCGTGTGCGTGTGCGTGTGCGTGTGCGTGCGCGTGCGCGTGTGCGTGCGTGTGCGTGTGCGTGTGCGTGCGCGTGCGCGTGCGCGTGCGCGCGCGTGTGTGTGTGTGTGTGTGTGTGTGTGTGTGTGTGTGTGTGTGTGTGTGTGTGCGTGTGTGTGTGTGTGTGTGTGTGTGTTTGCGATCTTGTTGTCGATAATTTCTCGAAGGCTACTGTGTGCCACACCAATTCGGCAAGCGGTACGGCGAAGGAAGTGCACAGGTGGTTCTTCGTCGTTCTTTTCGTGTTTTTAACGCGAAATTTTCCTTCGCTCTTTTCTCCACTTTGCAGGTGAGGGCACTGGCTGTTGTCTTGCCGCAAGTTCAGTATACACTGCCGCCTTAACCTGTACCCTTCACTTCACGCTACGTCTGGAGCCCCTTAGATGGAACCACAATGCGGTCGTCCTTTGCCTCTTCCACCCACTTTACGGGTGCTGGATGCCTTTCAACGTTACATAGGCCAAGTATCCGTTACCACAATGTTCACTACCCCGTGACCACCTTACCCGATAGTCCTCCATTGGGAGAACCAATTCATTTGTCATATTATCCGACTCACAAGCGGCTTGCCACTTGTTTCTAAATGGAATGGCACCCCAATCAATAATCAAAATTTTAGGCAATCAACTAGAAAAGCACCACACTATCATATGGCGTCCGGCACACGAGGGACTTGCAGGAAACACGTGGGCAGAACGTACTGCTCGAGCATTAAACGTCCCAACAACGGCATGGCCCAGCGACGACCTTCCACTGAATTCTCGTGGTATCGTCTTACAACAAAGACAGGAGCGAATACGTTTTGGACATCCTCATTCGCATTTAAAAAGGCAACAGCAGAAAGACTGGCGTCGTATTCAGAAGAATACATACCACAACCTGCACCACGTACACAGAATACACCCCACGAGGTTGACTGACGAGTGCTCATGGTGCAGACACACCCACACTAAAATACATCACATAGGAGTGCCCCAGGAGGCCTCCGCACATAGATAGCCCCATAATAAACAAATATTCACTAATGAGGAATACGCAGTGGGAGACGTGGCATAGGGGCGAGGGCCAGAAGAGCGGATTAGCTCTTCTGTACTGAGCCCAGCGAGCCGCTTGTGCCAGGGGGGCCCTGGAATATAGGGGCCCCAACCATGGCGCCTTAATTTATTCATTTTCACTAAAGTTTTTACTCACTCACTCTCCATTGGAAGAAATGAAAAAAAAGTAACTGTAGGAAAAGCAGAGTTGTGAACCACGCGTGTTTCCTGTCAGCTACCTTACACAGGCCGACTGGAAACACGCTACCTTACTTGGTCGGCTACCTTACACTGGATGGAAGATTCCCGCTGCGTGTTCGTGGTCGAGGCTTGCCTCGTCGCGCTAGAGCACAACTACTCAAGCTGAGGGCTGGCTGCGTGAACGTGCACGAACGTTTATACAGACAAGGACGTGTGGCAAGTTCATCGTGTACGTCTTGTGGCTGCTGCGAGACACTTCAGCACCTTATATTTGAGTGTCCCGTTGACAGTGCGCAGCGCATGTCGCTATAGTGAGAGACTATCATCTCCTTGGTCTGCGGTGTATGACACTCGACGAATGTTTGTACCCCAGTGGTTGTGTGTCTAAACGCAATCAGGCTCACCGCAATCTACTTACTTTTCTAGAGTTAACTAACTTAAGTTCACGTTTGTAGCATCAAAACTATTCTATTGAACATTGTGTGGTAGCGTGACTTTCAGTGACCGGCCCTATATTGTGTGTGATCTGTACAATGTTCTACTTTATTCTTTAGATTTGTCCTGTTTCTCTTCCTTTCCTCTTTCCTCCCCTCCTTCCTATTTTCCATTTCTGTGTTTCTCTCACCTCCCTTCTGAAGAGTAGGCAGGCGTTGTGCCTCTTCAGGTGGCATTGCCAGCCTGCTTCTCGCTTTCCCTTTCCTGTTGATTGTATGTATGTGTTCAAAACGAATTACACTGGGGGTGAGGGAAAAGGTGAATAGAAGCAGGAAAAATGGAGCAGAGTCTGTCTTCTGAGCGAAAGACACACAGAGCATGGCCACATCTTTCGCTGACGCAAAAAAGCTAGTCACAATCTAGGACAGTTCTGGAAGTGCGCCGGCCTGAGTGAAGATCGTTTATATCGATCTCCAGCGCCTCCTCCTGCTCACCCTCCCGCGCGCGTGAGGTGCTCATTCGTTCCCTTTTATTGAAAGAGTTCGCAGCAACTAAGCGATGCAATATCCATATGGCGGTCAGTATTTGTCATTGCTATATTCAGCAGCTTCTTTCGTCATGCGGTTCCCCTCCGAGCTTCTCGCGTAAGGTGAAATGTGTATGCTCTACATTTCAAACCACACGAATAATTTCAAGATAGCAGGCAACACTACCAAATGTGCAGTGAGATATTGAGATCATGCCGCACCGGAGCTTAAGTATCGGGCAAAACGAGCTTGTTGCAGAGAATCAAGTAGAACTCAAATAATTATAGTGCCATGTGATGAAGACAAGCGTAGAATAGTGACACGCGTGATTGTACTTTTATGCTTTCTTTTGATCCCTAAGGTGTCGTCAACCACAGATGATACCACAAAATCATAGCATATCAATTGAGACCACATAGAGAGGAAGCATAAATACTGTCGCGTTTGGATGAAACTCTGAGCGTAAGGGCACCCATGAAAAATTGCGTTCGAGAACCTAGCAGATCCTAGCATTCCAAATATATCTTCAACCAGTCTTGGGAGACGGCTTGATCCAGTCGCAGTAGTTTTACAAATAGAGTATCCCCATCCTTTATGAATGACGCGGTGAGTTCCAGTTCCTATTCTGAAATGCACGCAATGACTGAAAGTAAAATAAAATAGTGCTTGTGTGCCAGTCTAGTGAGAACATTATCGTTAGTTACCTGCGGAAATATCGGCGTCGTTTTCGTGAACGGGCGTCGCTTGCGCGAGAACACGACGAGCAGTTGCGCTCTGCGGATTAAGTAATCGTGCATTTTGGAGTAGCGTGAGATCATTTTATGCTTTCCCTAGTTTAATGGATGCATAGGTGCCAGCCACGTTGCGTCAAGCTCCATTAACTGTTGCCTTTCCTTGATCATTAACGACGCCACCGCCCGCCGAATGGAAGCGCCATTATGCTTCCTATAGCTTTGGCAAAAGGCAGACGGTGTAGTTGCTGTCAGAGAAATAACGGGTTGCATGCTCGTCTGCGGAAAATGGTGGTTACTATTAGTCAATCACATTGAGTCATCTCGTAAACGCTTCTTTCTTAAGGATATAAAGATTCTCTCTTCTGGTTTTTTTTTTCTCCCTTTTGAAGCAGTGCGGGAAACCATGAACTACGCAACGCCAGTGGTGGTAATGCACGGTTTTTTAATTATAACGGTAGATGGTGCTGGCCATGACGCGGGTAGAGTATAGACCTCAAACCTACTGGTATTGGGAGAATTTGGTAAGATCTACGGTGATTGCGCACAGCGGGAATGCAGAAACACTCCTGCGAAACTTAGTTGCGTCCTTCCACTTGTTTTGTTGGCTCACCAGTTCGTAAAATGACAACCAATATTACACGTCCCGATCGTCGGTGCCGCTAAAGATAGCAGGATCACACTGACGCAACAAACCAGGAACTATGACCGCTGAGAGCATTCGTGTATTTCGCTGAGTGGATTCGTCAGGCGGGGTAACAGCAGTGGGCAGCGTCTCGATTCGGAGCTTCGTGAATACGGGTCCGTGAGGGTACAGTTCCGGCCTTTTGATCGGAAAAGATACTCCCATCACCATGAGGGCCACAGCAGCGAAATCTCACTCCTGCATCACCTTCCTACCCCTCCCTCCTCCCGTCCCACCATGACACGGCCTCTCGCCATTTCCTTTCGGCAAAGGACAAAATGTCGATAGCGGAAATCTCTGCTAAAAATAAATTTAATATGTTTGTAAAGAACCATAGGACATCTCACTGCCTCTGAAACCTTTCAGCGAGGAGCTCAACATTTTTCACAGAAAGTTCACATTGTTCTTTTCACAAAGCGTCTTTGTTCCTCGAGTTGCCCTAGGTTCAATCCCCGGGCTAGGAAAAATTTTTCTTTCAACTACAAAGCTTTCTTGCTAAATAATAGGCATGGGTTTCCTTTGACTATAGACGCATGTGGCCTTGCTTTTCTTTATGATGGATCGATTACATTTTTAAGAGGCTACAATTAAGCCATTTGTCTTGATCTTACTTACTACGGCACGATTCCGTAAAGGCTACTCAACAATAGACCATATTCACACTATAAATCAGGTGATAGAGAAATGTGCGGAATATAACCAACCATTATATATAGCCTTCATTGATTACGAGAAAGCGTTTGATTCAGTCGAAACCTCAGCAGTCTTGGAGGCATTACGGAATCAAGGTGTAGATGAGCCATATGTAAAAATACTGAAAGATATTTATAGCGGCTCCACAGCCACCGTAGTCCTCCATAAAGAAAGCAACAAAATCCCCATAAAGAAAGGCGTCAGACAGGGAGATACGATCTCCCCAATGTTATTTGCAGTGTGTTTACAGGAGGTATTCACAGACCTGAATTGGGAAGAATTGGGAATAAGAGTTAATGGAGAATGCCTTAGTAACTTCTGATTCGCTGATGCTATTGCCTTGCTTAGTAACTCAGGTGACCCATAATAGAAAACCGTCCGGGTGCACAGATACACGCCATGTTTCAGGAGCATAAATCACGACTTCCACAATCAGTTTTCTGGCACTCAGACTTCTGCTGCCCACCATGACTTATGCAGGCGCCAAAGATAGAACCATCAATCGAAGGGCTTAAAAAAATGTATGGGCACTTTGCTGAGCTAAACTGCGATAGGCGAAGCCTATGTATGACTACCTCTGTTGCTGTTGTCTGAACTGTTCTGCGAACGGACGCCGCCGTGGCCGCGAGCATGGGATGCAATCACAGCCATATGGCTGCAAGGTTTGTCGCCGATGTGCGCGCACCCCCACGCGCATGTTCGCGCTCTCCCTCGCGCCCACTCGCACAGCGCTGCTGACATGGTGCCTCCTCTCCTTTCTCCCCTCGCCGGTGATCACCGCTTTCCTGCGTCCACCACGGACTGCGCCAGGACACTCATGAGCCACTAAAGGCTTATGCCTTAAAATAAACGTGACGTTTCCACATTAGCAGCGAAACAATTAGTGTTACATCAGCTTTTTGGCAAGTACCAACAATATATTCACGTCTTCACGGACGGTTCTGTAGTCAAAGAAAGTGCGACTGCAGCTTATGTTATACCATCCTTAGGGGTAGAGTACGCTTGTCGACTAGGACGCACGTCGTCACCAACAATAGCGTAATTAGTGGCAATTCTCCAAGGCACTTACTTTATCAAAACACATGAAACACCAATAAAGTGGCTATCTTGCACGGACTCCTTATCGGCTTTAGCATGTCTTCAAAATATTGAGGACAGCCCACCATACGCACGAATAACGTACGCAGTATGCAATGAACAATTTAACTCAGGCTAATGAAAGAAAATATGAAGTGATATTACAGTGGGTCCCGGGACATGCCCGTATAGCATGCAACGAATTAGCGAACTCGTTGGCAAAATTTGGCCATAAAGATGCAGAAATTCAACTCATCCCTTTATCACCAATGGACACGAAATGCAGTACTAAAGGGGGAATTGTGATACCAACCTGGTTTAATAAAAATACAAAGGAAACAATTCTTTACGAAGTGGGCTCTGAACTCAAATACCAGCTGGATGTAGAACTTTCGAAAAGGACGGACACACTAATTAATCGACTGCGCCTTGGCACAGCATACACCAAACTTTTCCTATACCGCATGAAATGGGCTTCGTCCCCGGCTTGCTCCTGTGGCCACGACGATGACGATGTTCACCATCTGCTCCTCGAATGCCCATACGCGCGATACAAAGACGGCAGCTTGGAAAACAGCTGAACTCCATTGATCCTGGCTTTCTCAATCGCCAAATTTCTGGGCCCATAGCCATCGGAAATAGCACAGCGAAAAGCATTTAACGCACTTGAACATTCTTACGAAGAGACAGGTATCCATAACAACTACTAGTTATCATACTGACTAGCCGTACGATGCTACTATAACTTCCTTCTATTATTTGTAATTATTAGCGCTTGTATATTACGTATTATACTTGTTCTTTCTTTGTATTCGGTGCGTGCATTACTTTAACTCTGTGTAATTCTTCATCTGTTTATATGCTCATCGCAGTCCGCATCCCTGCCGCTTGTGTGTGTTTGTGACTTTGTTTATAAACTCATTGTGGTGCGACTTGCACTTTACTTTTATATTGATGTGTTTATGGGTAAATAAACGTGTGGTTCCTTAGTGGCTACGGTGTTGGGCTGCTAAGCACAAGGCCACGGGATCGAATTCCGGCTACGGCGGCCGCATATCGATGGGGGCGAAATGCGAAAACACCCGTGTACTTAGATTTAGGTGCACGTTAGACAACCCCAGATTGTCAAAATTTCCGGAGTCCCCCACTACGGCGTGCCTCGTAATCAGATCGTGGTTTTCGCACGTAAAACCCCATAATTTAATTTAATCTAATACAATAAGCTTTAGACTAGAGCTCGGCTATGTATTTCAACAAAATTGTTATTGACGAACTGAATGAACGTGGCGCACATAAGCCTAGGTAGAAATTATAGATGGGCACTCGAAACACATTCACGGCATCGGCGCCGTAGTCATTGTGACCCAACTGTGGACAGTGCAAGCGCGTCTCAGGCGTGGAGGGCTAAAAGGTCTCCATCAATACTTATTTTTGGGCGAGTTCGTTCTTATTGAAACAAATGGGTAACACCGCAAACAGACGACTACAAGAAGGGAGACACGTACACACAAGCGCTGCAGTAGAAGGTCAATGGTGTAAAAAGGAAGGTGAAACACAGAAAGAAAGGCCCACTGTATAAGAAAGGAACTACATCAATACAGCGCTTGTGTGTACGTGTCTCCCTTCTTGTGGTCGTCTGTTTGCGCTGTTACCCATATGTTAAAAGGTCTCCAGAGACGCGACAGACATGCAATGCGTTCGCCTGAAAAAACGACGAAGCCAAATGGACGGGTCCTGAGGCTTCGCTGGCACTGCAGCGGCGCCAGGGCACCGTTTTGCGGGCAGGAGCGTTGTGGACACAAACACTAGGGTCACTGCTATGCAGACGGGTCTAAGACCCCTAGATAAAAAACTAGGGACCTTAACTAGGTCTATACCGCACCATGACGCATACAGCAGTCAGAGTGTAACGGACCGTACGCGTGACGCTAAGCGCTGACGATTTTCATTGTCTCGTACCGTACACCACTGAGATGTGACGCCGGTGGTTGCGAGCTTCATCACGCGGTCGTTGTGAGACGCCCGGTAGCTGCCAGGCCTCTGTTTCCATAGCGCACCAGAATTTATCCCAAGTGTTTTGTCACGCCAGCATGGTGCCCCCGGGTATTCTTAAAACACCCTCTGACAACCTTCAGCGCAACGCAGCTCCTTGCTAACACTTTCAAAGCTTCGCCCTTCCGGAGAAACTGCCCCAAGCTTTTTTGTTTTTTTTTCACTCTGCCGACAAGGTTAGTTTTCTTGTTCTACATTTCAATAAAAGTATCTAAACTCTTTCCCTGAAGTTTCATATCTGTCAGTCACCGAAGTTAACAATTACGCGCCTTAACAATTACGTGCCTTTAGCGTACCAGCTCTCTTGTAACTTCAAGAGTAGAAAAAACAAAAATCTCATTTTCGGGGAGTTTCGGCTCCTGTTGTAACTTAAAGTAAAAACGCATGTTTCGCGAAGTGTCAGGAACACGAGCAGTTCCATCGCGCTGAGGTTGCAATGGCAGCCAGTTGCAGCAGAATAGAAAAAGAAGTAAGTGGAATATCAAAAAGGGAAGAAAAAAAGAACGCTCACTTGTTGCCGCAAGATGGAGCAGCGGAGGCATCGTCTTTTGAAAGGAGCCCTGCATCCCGCGATCTTGCAGCCTTTTCTTGTTTGCGCTTATGAGGTGGCTCCTGCACAAAGCGTTTAATTTAGGCCCAGTCGAATGCCAGGAAGAGAGAGAAAAAGTTGGCACACTCTTCTTTCGTCTGCTCCAAGGTCTCGAGAAATGGCCATGTTGGAAGCATGGGGCTAGTTAGCTTGAGCGATCAACGGTAAATCAGCGCAAAAAACATGAACAGAAAATTTGGAGCACGCTTACGCTTCGCCTTTGAGAATGGAACGCGATAGCATTCAAAGATTTCCGACAGCTTCTTACTCTTTCAGAAAACTGCAGTTTATGTAAGCACAATTTTTACCGGGAAACGCTGGTGGCCAAAGCCATGCACGAAGGCGAGCTTTCTGGTAGAAACGTGGCCTCTTGAGTACGCCGTTCCAGGAGATAGTTCACAGCGTCGCACCAATAAATTACATAATTTTCAGGTTTTGCGCTATTTCTTGCGCTATATT
Source organism: Dermacentor andersoni (assembly GCF_023375885.2). NCBI lineage: Eukaryota > Metazoa > Arthropoda > Arachnida > Ixodida > Ixodidae > Dermacentor > Dermacentor andersoni. Next base: position 24,349,090 of record NC_092816.1, on the reverse strand, counting down.
TTTGCGCTATTAATATTTGTGTCTGAGAAGATTTAACATAAAAGGCATCCACTGTCGGTGTTTTGTTTCATGACAGTTGTTTTTGACGTGTCCTTCCCAATATTCCGAGGAGTAACCTTGTCATAAATGTAAGACAAGCTATGAGCAACATCAGTGACAGAGTGGTGTGGCAATAAAACTAGCACATACCGCATGTCATATAGCAAGGCGTGGCATATACATATACCTAAATATATACGGCAGTTTTCTCTCATGGGACGCCAATGGCGGCTACGACGCCGACACCGGATTTTCTGAGACATAGGGCCCTTAACGCTATTGCGTTAGAAAGTGTGACACACACAACACATATGTGTGCCTAAATATCTACCTTTCCGTCCACGTTTTCTGACATTAATTTATTAATGAGAAAGCATTCTGTGCCTCATAAAGTGAACATCGCGGTAGCGTGGCCGAAGATTGTACAAAAAATCTCCGCCCCTTCTAGTCCGTGAAGATTGCCGAATAGCGAAGCTGTGCTATTTAAACCGAGTGTTACACCATGCCAGTCAAGCGTCGCAAGCAGTCTATATTGTAACCCTTTAGTTTCATCATTCTTTCACCTCATTTTCGCTTTTGCGGGTTTCACCTGGTGGGCATGCTTTAGAAGTGCTTTATTGTTGTGGTTCTCCCAGTGGTCTTCCTTTATTTTTTTTTTTTTTTTGCGCAGCAGGTTTTGGTGGCGCGCAGCTCGGCGTCGGCCCTAGGACGACAAGCCCGTTCAAGAGCCAACTATCGCTGACGCTAGCGGTAGACAGCTTCTTCCTCAGGAGTGCGCACTACTCGTGGTCTTCCCATAGTTTTAGCTGGGATGGAATTGGCGGAACCACTCATCCAAAGCTCCATATATTGGACGCAAGGTCCACTACTGGAGATGCGGCCGCTGCAATCGTTTTGTCGATTGGTTGGATTGCTTTGACGATTGACGTATTTGTATTTCTTAATGAGGTTGCACACACACCTTCGGCTGCGACGGAGAGAAGGACGTCAGTGACGGTATGCCCGCAGTCCGCCGTTGTCGCTTGTTTTCGATGTCTTGAGTTTGCTCGGTGGCGTGGTTAGCAGCATACGCCCGGCATTGCCGTTTGCGATTGATCAAAATTAAATTGCTTCAAAATTAAATCTCTCCGTCACCTAAGACAATGAATGGCTCCTACCCCCTTAAGCAATCGCGCGTACCCCTGTAAACGCGGCTTCCCGCGTTTGCAAGAAGAGAAGTGAAATTCTACGCTGGATTGACGAGCGGCAACGGAGCCAGCTTGGAAGACGACGACGACGACGACGCACGCGGCAGCAGTGGCACGAGCGCGTTCGCGCGGTAGCGCTGTAGAAGATGACGACGCTCGAGCCATTGCTGAAGATGACAGTTTTAGCGAACGCCGACAAGGACGGCACAGGGCGCACGTAAACAGCTTCGCTGGGAAATTTGGAGGACGCCTGAGCTTCGCCTTTAAGCGTGGAACGCGACCGATTTAAAAGACCCTTGACTGCTTGTCACGCTTCCCGGCAACCACAAGTTTCTTGCGGATGCGCGCAGGCGAATACGATGGTGTTGTTGCAAGGAGCCAAGCGGGCCGCGCCGCTCGCAAAAGGGGTTTGTGTTTGAGTTTCTGCGTAACGGAATTACGTTTCCTCGCACATTAAAATTAACCTCCGACGCTTTAACGTCTGTAGGTTGTGCTTAGGTCGTACTTTACGATTTTTCTGACGTATTTTATTTTGAAGAATTCAATTAGTTCAGTAACGCCTCTGCGCCACGCGGAGGGCCTGCGTGGTTGTGCTTCGTGATGACTTTTCTCCAAGCGACGTCCAGCGCCGACATGAGATATTCTGCAACCCGGGGCCCTTGAAGCTGTCGCGTTAAAGGTCACGTAGTCACAGACACGTGCTCGTGCCACTGCTCGTGCGTTCGTGGTTGTCTTCTTCCACAGCTGGCTGCGATGTTCCTCATCATGCCAGCGTTTCCATACAGCCCCTCCCTCTGTGAACGCGCTGACGGCACTAGCCCGTTGCAGTCGGTGTGTTAATTTCGGTGAGTTCTGTCCAACCTTCGACTTCTCAGTCAGTAGCTGCGCCCGGCTTCTTTGAACGTCCACGCAAGTACGCGAACGAGGCCGAGGCACGTGATGCGAAAAATGATACAAGGCACGTGAAGACAATACCATTGCGTTTCGTAAAACGAGTCGTCATCGGGAAAACGTCGCAATGCTTTCGCAGTACTCCGCTTCGGGATACCGAAATCTCCTTGGCTTTTATTCCTAATCTCAGAAAAACCATCATGGCGCAAGTTCCGAGCATTCTCGCGATACCGGAGACGCCGACACGAGCAGTTGCGTTGGCGGCGCCACCTTGAGGCGCACGTAGAGTTTAACAAGGAACTACTGAGCGCCCTTACTCAAGTGAGCAACCATATCTTACCTGACTGCTATTGTAAAGCATCTGCAGTGAGATGATCGTTACATGACTCCATTTTCTTTATTTTCCGTCGACTAAAACCCCCCCATAATGTTCCTCTACCATGTAGTGGGTATGCAGAGCTTCACAAAATGTCGCTTTCAATATTGTTACTTTCGTCCAAGTCACCTTCAACTAGGTATTCCGTGAAGGGCAGCAGGTTATACGGACAAGCTAATACTTTCAAGTCTCCCTTGGAGAACTTTCATATAAGCCTTCTACTTCTGCACGCACATGGTCGCAGAGATCTGTCGAGCTGCCGGTAGTGCTCTTTCTCTCACACCTTTCCCTCCTTTCGTACATTTATCCCACCTCCCCTATTGTCACATATCGTTAAATGATTAATATACCTCTATTTCTTTTTTCTTTCTGTCCCCTTCTTTATCATCATGACTTCACCTTAGTGCAATAACCAGCAATATCATTAGTATATCTCCTATTAGGTTATATAGGAATAACTCCTGCCGTTTGGTTAATGTTCTCGTAATCTTCTTCTTTCAAGATAAAATATAGGAAAATTTGCCGCAGAAAGAACTGGCTATCACACTATCATATGCAGGCTAAGGAAAGAACAAAAAAATACACAATGACATGGAAAACTGTCAAAAGTTTGTAAGTACTCGTATAATAGCAAAACGCTAACAGGTTGTCGGTGAATCACGGAAAAAATACAGACGGGAAAAAACTATAAGACTACTAGAACAATGGAAGCGTTCCAGTTAAAATTCTCCCTAGATGTAAGTGGCATGATTTTGGAAATCTACTAAATGGAACTCAAATGTATTTCGTAGGAGATGTTAGGGTCGTATATCTGGAAAGTCTTATTATTTCTGCTAAAGTGAGATGACTTCCCTCGACTTCAACTTTGTACTTGCAGCTTGTACCCTAAAGCGATTAATTAACAAATTAAGTAGCACATTTTCTGTAATTAAAGCAATTACAGACCAAATATTTTTGCTGCAAACATCTGCCAAGCTACGTACCCTATATGAATACCTGGAAAAACAATAAGGAACCATATATGACAATTTCTTTTAAAAGAAAGAATGTTTCACACATAAAAATACACTTGATAGATAGATAGATAGATAGATAGATAGATAGATATGAACGAGAAGGAGGAGGGAACCGAGGGGCGCGGTGCTGATTAGTCATGTCATATCATCATCATCATCATCATCATCATCAGACTATATTATGTCCACTGCAGGACGAAGGCCTCTCCCGGCGATCTCCAAGTACTCCTGTCCTGCTCCAACCGATTCCGACTAGCATCTGCGAATTTCCTAATTGCAGGGCCCCAGCTAATTTTCTGCCGTCCTACACTGCGTTTCCCTTTTCTTGGCACCCATTCTGTAACCATAATGCTCCACCGGGTATCTAATTTGCGCATTACATGACCTGTGCAGCTCCATTTTTTTCTCATAGTGTCAAACAGAATATCAGCTTTACTCCTTTGCTCCCTGATCCTAACCACTCTCTTTCTGTCTCTTAGCGTTATTCCTAGCATTATTCGTTCCATCGCTCATTGCGCGGTCCTTAACTTGCTCTCAAGCTCTTCGTCAGTCTCCAAGTTTCTGCCCCACATGTCAGCACCGGTAAAATGGACTGATTGTACACCTTCCTTTTCAATGATAATGATAAGCTTCCAGTCAGGAGATGACAATGTCCGCCGTATGCGCTCCAACCCATCTTTATTCTTCTTAGAATTTTCTTCTCACGATCAGGGTTCCCTGTGATTAATTGACCCAGATAAAAGTACTCCTTCACTGACTGCAGAGGTGAACTGGTCTCCTGAAATGTATGTATGTATGTATGTATGTATGTATGTATGTATGTATGTATGTATGTATGTATGTATGTATGTATGTATGTATGTATGTATGTATGTATGTATGTACGTATGTATGTATGTATGTATGTGTGTACGTATGTATGTATGTATGTATGTGTGTATGTATGTATGTATGTATGTATGTATGTGTGTATGTATGTATGTATGTATGTATGTATGTATGTATGTATGTATGTATGTATGTATGTATGTACAAAGAGAGAGCGGGTTTAGAGCATGACTGGAGAGCAGATGTCCGCTCATAGTACTTGCTCGGAAGTTACGTCAGCTAAAGATAGCGAATGCCAAGAAGGCTTGCCACCGAAAATAAAATAAATATGAGGGTAATGAATGAGGTCAATTTCCGCCGGCAGTTCCAGAACTATTTCTTTCCGGTCCTGCCCCATAATGCTTTTGTTGTTTTCTCATACCATGACTGTTTCTGCTTCGAGTACAAGCAAGTATATAAGATTGTATGGCGAAAAATATGGCTAAAGAGTGACATGCGGCTTTATTTTTTTTCTTTAGGCATAAATTACTGGAGTACATCTTACTATGTGCCGTATTCCGTACGACCATTCTGTTCCCATGATGCAGGTGTTGTTTTCTCGTTCCTGCTCACTAATAAAGTTTTGACTAAGCGCTTGACTAAAATAAAAAGCTATGTGTAATGACGAGAAATGGAATAGAGCTATTTGTAAATCTGGCTTGTGATACGCTTGAAAAAACTTATAGATGTGTGTAATTGTCCGTAATTAGCTTTGCGTGCGTTCTGTTGTTTAATACTGCGCTTGATTTTTATGAGAACTCATTTATACGCACTGACCACTGCGTTTCACATTACAAGTCGTGGTTTAGTCAGCTTGCTGTACCGTGCATCTCATCACAGCCTTCGTTCTTTCATTAGAAAGCGCAACACCTGCGACCGTGTACAGAAAACTTGTTTTACGAAGAGCGTTTCCTCAGTGGCTGACGTTCGAATGCCTGCCACTCACGATAGCGATTGGTACTGTGATTTCACTATAACCTTGACGGTAGCCAATCGCGGAGTTATTTTACGTCATTAATGTGGGAGGGGTTCGCTGCGTGATAATCGCGCATCTCAGGACTGTCAATAAAGTTTTTCCATCCATCCACTGAGGTTTTGTATGCACTAGCGATAGCAACGTTATGCGGTGTCGTGAGCTCTTACAATGCCAACGAACCGAACTTATTGATGCGCGCCCATCCTTCACTTCTTAGCCAATTTTCATAGCACGTCCGGCGCAGACCAGGCGTATGTAGGATCCAGCAGATAAGCGAAATTAGGTTTCGATCCACCGTAATATTGCAATACCCTGTCATTCTAAATGGGCGTACATTTAACGAGATTCGAAATGATGTGAAGAGAAGCCTGTTCAGCAGGCTTTTACTTCTGCCAGTATCCTCTGGGAAACGAGTCCCAGGGACATAAAGAATCACATTGGAGAAACTTGAATGCAGGAAAGAAAGAAAGAACTAATGTATGACGAAGACTGTATGACGATGATGGCGTGAGGACGAAAGAATAGCGAGGGTTGGATGACGAAACTGAACTGACGGCGACAAAAAGAACGCGACGGAATCACATCGACGGTATTAAAACGGCTGAATGTCAACAACGCAATGACAGCCACGGCATGCCGACGGCACGAGGAGAATGGGATGACGACGAGTGTATGACGACGCTGGAGTAACAACTAGTGTTTGACGAAGCCTGTATGACGGTGATAGAGAACGCGACTAGCAACAAGCGTAAGGTATTAAGTGCTATAATCGATACGGCGAATCGCTGCGGAACTGAAAACGTCATCACTAGTTTGACTACGGTACAGGCAATCTCGTGCTCATGCTGATCATGAATGCGACTGCGATACTGTCACAGACATAGTTGAAGTTTCATATCTTAAGAAAGGCGTCAGGCAGGGAGATACGATCTCTCCAATGCTATTCACAGCGTGTTTACAGGAGGTATTCAGAGACCTGGATTGGGAAGAATTGGGGATAACAGTAAATGGAGAATACCTTAGTAACTTGCGCTTCGCTGATGATATTGCCTTGCTTAGTAACTCAGGGGACCAACTGCAATGCATGCTCACTGATCTGGAGAGGCAGAGCAGAAGGGTGGGACTAAAAATGAATCTGCAGAAAACTAAAGTAATGTTTAACAGTCTCGGAAGGGAACAGCAGTTTACGATAGGTAGCGAGGCACTGGAAGTGGTAAGAGAATACATCTACTTAGGACAGGTAGTGACTGCTGATCCAGATCATGAGAGCGAAATAATCAGAAGAATAAGAATGGGCTGGGGTGCGTTTGGCAGGCATTCGCAGATCATGAACAGCAGGTTGCCATTATCCCTCAAGAGAAAAGTGTATAACAGCTGTGTCTTACCAGTACTCACGTACGGGGCAGAAACCTGGAGGCTTACGAAAAGGGTTCTACTTAAATTGAGGACGACGCAACGAGCTATGGAAAGAAAAATGATAGGTGTAACGTTAAGGGATAAGAAAAGAGCAGATTGGGTGAGGGAACAAACGCGCGTTAATGACATCTTAGTTGAAATCAAGAAAAAGAAATGGGCATGGGCAGGACATGTAATGAGGAGGGAAGATAACCGATGGTCATTAAGGGTTACGGACTGGATTCCGAGGGAAGGGAAGCGTAGCAGGGGGCGACAGAAAGTTAGGTGGGCAGATGAGATTAGGAAGTTTGGAGGGTCAACATGGCCACAATTAGTACATGACCGGGGTAGTTGGAGAAGTATGGGAGAGGCCTTTGCCCTGCAGTGGGCGTAATCAGGCTGATGATGATGATGATGATGATCTTAAATACCTAAATCATCGGGCACATGCACTGAAACGGGCCAGAAATTTTCGCTCCTTGCGTGGCACCATGCATGCTCTGCGCTGCGCATGCGCACTAGGCATGTAACTACGAAACAGTCCCTTATTGAGAACATTCAAGAATTATTGCTCCAATAGGCATATCGGAAGCCAGGCACAGAGCAACATTATTCCGCGTCGGCAGATGCGTCTCATTTTTACTGGGAGTCGTTATACGTGATGGTTTCCGTTCCACTCGTTCCAGCATGTTTAAGTCGGGCACGTTACTCAAACATACACTAGCTAGTGACGGAAAACAGTTCCGAAGGATGTGTATACACTGAGTTAGCTGGAAACATATGTACGTGCATTACCACACCATTGAAGAATGTTCAGGCCGCTGAAGAACAAGTCGAAAGGCACGAATTTTCATTGAGGTGGCAAGGAAAAGGGAGTAATATATGTAAGAGAGAAAGGATGTCAGGAAATGTATTCTGCCTCTTTTGTAGGTGCGGGCTTCTCACAACTATCATACTGCGTGCCACGTTTATGATTCGTAGTAAAGGAAGCAACACTGAAATCCAGAGTTTGACGAAATCTCGTCTGGTCGGGAAGTAACGGCATTATAGAAATAAAAACAGGACGCAAACCAAAATGGGGTTGTCTAAAAATTCTTAAACGTTTCGACTTCCACTGGGAAGTCTTGGTCACGGAAGCCTTATGAACAAGGCTTCCGTTTGGAAGCTGGAACGTTTAAGAACTTTTAGGCAACCCCATTTTGGTCGGCGTTCTGTTTTTATTCCTATAATGCAGTTACTTCCTGACCAGACGAGATCTCTTCAAACTCTTGATTTCATTCAACTACGACAGGCGTATGACCAACCAACTCTGAGTGAACAAGGTTTCCATGTGGAAACCGAAACGTTTAGGAATTTTTAGACAACACCATTTTGGTCGGCGTTCTGTTTTTATTCATATTATGCCGAAGCAACACTCAATGAGAAAATTAAATAAACCTTATTCTTTTATACCCAAGAAATGTGACCTTTGTTCTTATACGGTACTTGTCATTTCGGCAAAACTCGGGTACAGATATGATCGATCACTTTTCCCAAATGACCCACTGGCACATCATCAGCATGGTGCTGGTCACAAAGGGTTTTTGTATTAGACGCTGCACATCCTGCTTTGATGCGTATTCAGCGCCTTCATCCAAGGTTCATACAATATGCATGACTGCGGGGGCAAACTATGCAACTTCATGACCAAGACAGTAAAGGTGGCGAAAGAAAGGGAAGCTTTCGCTGGGTCGTGTAATGAGATAGCCGCGTATTCACAGCAGCTAGGCTTTGAAGGGAGCTCAAGTCAGTTTTGGCGGAGCAAGATTTTGAAAGGGAGGACAGTAATGATCATGGCATGAGTTTCTTTGCGTTTCTTGAAATCCTCGTAAAGAAGAATTCGTAAGAACCCCCAAAGAGCGTAATGCGAGTAGGTATGAGGTCAGCTCACTGAGCGAGTCTCAATGTACAAGAAGCACGTCGCGAATAAATTACGCGCATAAGCAGAAAGTATATAACGCTCCCTCGAACCGTTCCTCTTACAACAACGTGACCCGTGGTAAGCAGACAATGGCCGTAAGGTGATGCAGTGAAGCAGCCGAACTGGATGAAACAACGCAGCTTGGCTAATGCAAGATAAAGGACTGGCACTTGCACAGTAGGCGCAGCAATATAACGTTTTACTGTGATAGCAATTATATAGATACTCGAAGCTCATTTATGTCGTCGCCGTCGCCGTGATGTCCCGTAAGAAGTCCAAACACGATAACGTTGTCGCCGCGCGCCGTATGCTGTAAGTGCGAGTGAAAGCTTCCGAGGATCAGCCGACGATCGTGGCTCAATCTCGTACGCGTGAGAAAGGAAGGCGGAGCGGAAGCGCGCCGTCTTCTGTCAAGCGCGAGGAACGGGGAGGAGTCGAGAGAGGAGGGGGTGGGGCGTTCTACTCCGGCGGGTGCTGCTTACGGCACAGCCGTATCTTGCAAGCGATTTGCGACATGGACCAAGTGCGCTGAGGGCGGCTAGCATCGTATGCGCTGTGCTTTCGACGCTTAGTTCGCGTCACAGGGAGAGACAGCACGAAGTTCAATTCGCTTCGCTGCTGCTGCTGTGCTTACTCACTCCAGTGTTTTGACAGCGAGTTTCCGCGGTCATCGAGCGAGATGTGTTCATGTTTACCTGTGTGCGCGTGACATTGTGCTATTTAATTTAGTTAGTAAGCGAATCTAGCAAGTTTATACTGCCGATAAAACTAATATGCTAATTTCGTATAGCTGTCCTTAATTTGCTATCGCAATCGATGCTTCACTTTTCGGGCGAAACTGCGACTTTTTTATGTTCTCGACGTTCACCCGTTTTGTCTTGAGTAGTATAATCTCACCATATCATACACGTTTACTGCCTGGTGCTAGTCCTGAGATGGCAAAAAAAAAAAAGCCTACGTTGATAGCGTTGATTTATTGTGTCATGTAAATTAGAGATAACTGCTCTCACATCTCTATTACATATCTTAACACAAATGACTTCCAATGCCACACGCACGTCCCACGTCGGTCATTTTATTAATTTTCATAACCACACCTTGCATCATTCGCAACGAAGCCGCAACGTCGCTGCGCCATTAATTTCCAATCACGCATGTACACACCGAACACATTTCCCACGTATCTTCTACGCATGGGGTCTGCCGACGTCGGTGCGTTAATTCCAGGTCACGCAGCCCCGCCTACCAGGCTGCAATTCCAACCAAACTATCCACAGTGTGAAGACAGCTGAACACTAGCTAATGGTATGCAACAATTTCTCCTAGGCCCACCATTATGACAACGCCTGCTTACACGCGTAGACCTTTTTCCGCGTTTGTCACCCCTACATCCGGGAAGAATCAGCAGAAACTCTCCTGACTGTTCCCTCTCTGCACCATCTAAACACCACCACCCCGCTTATTCCTTTTCTCCACACTGACCTCCTAATGACGCAGCGCATGATTTTCCGGGGATATTGTGATATTCCTATACTTCCTATATATATTGTCTTCCATATTCTTGGACTGCAGGATATGTGCCACTCTGACACAGGGGTTATAGAAGCCTAAAATGTACTTAAATCAAAGGTACGTGTATGGGTCACCGCTTCACTCTGCTAACAATTTTCCTCACCATTCTTCCATCGACAAACATCAAAAAACGTCTTAGCCCTCGTAACGCTACTGCGTCGACTTCTTACAGTGTGCATCCGCATGAAAGGTGGTTCGGATTCAGCCATACCTTTTGAACGATTTAGTTCGTAAACATAAGCACTGCGTGACACAAGAGTTGTGAGCTCTGTTATGCACAAACATAAATATATGCCGTACAAGATGACACTTTGCACAGTGTGAAAATAAAGACAATCGTACGCATCTCGTTTACGTTAATAATAATGCGCTTCACGAAAGCTTTACATCATTGAAGTTTTATTACATGCGTTGAAGGAATGAAGGAAGAAAAATTGAAGCCTGCTTTCAGAAGATCACCCGGAACAAAAATGATATTCTGGGAAGAAAAAAGAGGGAAGAAAAGAGAGCATGGTGAAAGCCCAATAAACAAAGACTACAAACTTCCCGGCCTTTTTGCCAAGATCAATGTTTCCTACGCACTGTATTCAGTAACAAGAAAAACAACAAAGAACATACACGTAAACTAACACCACGTGCTTCCTTCTCATTTCGTTCGGCTCCTGCTTCTTTTTTCACCTCGAGTTGCCGACTAACTGAGAGTGGGAAAGTTCTCAAAAAGAAAAGAAACGAAAAATAAAATAGGGAAAGGAAAGGAAAGCAATGAAAACACGCCAATAACCTTAGTTTTCGTGATGAGCACCGCTCTTGGGGAGGAACAAAGCAAGAGAGCAACGCTGTCGTTGATAGGGACGACCTGTCCGCCGAGCAGGGAAAGCACGACTTCTGCGTTGTCACCTAATGAGAAGCACGCATACGACCACCTATGCAAGGCCTTTCTGCGAGAAAGAGCAAGGACTGGACAAACAGTCGCACTCGGGATTTCAGGTTTGTCCCATTCGGATTGGAAAGCACGGAGAACTCATTTGCGTTGCATTGACCTCTATCCTACCCGTTTCAACTAGAGAGAGACAGAGAGACTTTAATGAGAGCTCGCGATGCTAGACTAGTCAAGTACCTTGTAGGCTACTTTAGACGTTTGGTAGGGGACCGCTTCACATAAAGTTGCGGGGAAAATCCTGTTGAATAAATTAGCTCAGAGCCGGCTATCGATCAAACGCATAGATCCTGCTTTGTACGGAGCCCTTGAAAGGTTCAAAGCAAATGCCGAGCAAGAGTTCGAACTCAGTTGCTCCGCGTGACAGCAGCGCGGATGTGATTGGGCCCGTCGTGTTCGTGTAGCGTGAACGTAGAAACGTTTCCTTCGGATGTCTCGTTAAATGATAGGGTGATCCAGCTTGACAACGATAAATATAATTAAATTTGCAATATCTGTACGACATGAAGCTGTGGAGGAAGTGGGTATACAAGTCTTGGCGGCCTTCCTCCAAAATCACTTTTTCTAGTGTTTCGAAAACGGACAGTGCCAAGTTTGTTCGGACAATGAATGCGGGAACCAACAAAAGCCTACGACAAGTAAACTGTTTTACCGAGACGGCAGTTACAACCCACGAAACCTACTTAAAGCGACCATCAAATCACGCTGTAGATTGACACTGCAAGTGCGTGCTACAGATTGTTCTAGGGGACAGAGTCGGGTCCCCAAATATGGAAATAATATGTGAGATATAAAAGTAACCCAGGAGGAAATCTGTAAAATTTCAAGGCCGCCAAACAATTAGCTTAGTCATAATTACAGTTCAAATGAACGCAAGTAAATCTTGATGGCTTAGGATGGCGTAGAGCAGCTGCGTTTCGCTCGCGTTCCAATCTAACGACCGGCAATACTTACATCTAGTTACAATACTTCGTTCAGCAAATCACGTAAAAACTGTAAAGGTGTCTCGCTCTCAGCGCACACGACGTTGAGCCTCCACGTCCTGTCTTGCCCCACAAAGCTGAACTTTGCGTTGATCCTGTGTGGACGCGGTAAAGAAGGCCGGCTTCAGTTCTGTAAAATTCCTTAATGACACAATTTTGCTGCGGTGCACACCGCAACCAACGGAAGTGGCTTCTTTTTCTCCTCCTCACTGGTCTTCCCCGTTTGCCTGAATTCCAGTGTTGTATGCGTGAAAGTATCTGCTGCCTCGATTACCTGATACGTCCATACGTTTCGAACTCTTGATGAAGTCAGGAATTATGTGTTATAGTGTCCTGAATTTGACAAAGAACGAAAAATTTTAACATAATAGCAAAACCAAAATGATTCCCCATGCAAGTGCAAGTGAAATTTTGTTCCGGCGAGTAGACTGGTTATCACAGAAAGAAGTGAGAGACAGGGAACGAAGGGTGCCCAGCCTGGTGTGCGCCGGTTCAATTACGTCATCTCCATTAGTCTCCGCTATAGTATTAACTGGTGCTCTTAATCGTGTTACCACATATTCTTGTATTAGTTAGTTAGTTAGTTTGGGTTTAGTGGCACAAAGGCAACTTGTATTGTCAGATGGCTAATGTTAATAGCCGTACATTGACTGGCTTCAGCCCCTACAACGCTTGATAAATGGCGCTTGAGCGCAGCAATTGCCGATAGCTTTAGCAAGGTTCGGTCTGCGAAGATCAAGTAATGTTCATGCTCTTGCTCCTGCTACTATGGAGCAACCATGTGGAGCAACCATTATATTTAAGGCTGCATGTCAAATGACCTCCACCACAGAAATGATATAATTCACTATGGAAGTATCGCATATAGCTTATGAGCATTATTTCGAAAAACGCAAACTAGCGGTCTTAGTGTGACACGATTTGTAAGGCTGGTTGGAATTCTAATCAAATAACTAGAAAAGCTTCTACACGGTTGAATAATGATTGTCAAATTTGAAAAGGTAATTCCTAGGCTGCCACAAGTAAGATCGAAATAACAAACACATCGGTGAAAAACTCGAACAAGAGCGTGGATGCTTGTGTGTTTCTGCTGTTTGAAAAAACGGTGACTCTCGCAACAGCCGCAAGCTCCTGCCCCTGGCGATGATGAAATTATAACCACATGAAGCATGTACGCCAGTACTTTTTAACGAAAAATGCCTACCAACTAGCTGAGCTTTCTCTGGTTCTATGTACCTCAGTATGCGTCATAGCCACTTGAATTGGTGCTATGCTCAGCTGTCTACTGAAACGATGTCATAAGTGCCAGTGGATCTTCAATGAACTTCGCCTAAATATTGCCCATGCGTGTTTAAGTTCGAGCCGTTCTTGTTTGCCCCCTTTGTAGTCTACTCAGAGCCCGTATTCTGAAACATTCGTCTTCCGCGAAACTATCGCCTTGGCCTCACCTCTGCCAACGGCGCGCGCGGATTGGCTGTTTTAGAAAAACTAGAAAATAAACAGCCCCATCTAGCAGTTCCGGCCTGCGTCATTTTAACGTCATGGTGTCGATGGGTGCTCTCGACATGTATTAAACAGGCGAACACGTCTTTTGGCGTTCGGTTGGAGGTGGAGTTTAGTAGATGAGAGGCTGTAGTTTATAGTAGTCATTTAGGTGGCGTCATACACGCGTTGTTTCGAACCGATGCTTGTTGATTCACTTAAAGTAAAACATTTCACACTTCCTTTTCCAATTTATTTTACCTAAAGCAGCCGTAGCCAACCGTAGTCGGTGCGCAGAACCCGTAATGCGGCCACTACACTCGAAAACAATACACCCGAGCCGCTATGCACTCGCACGGCGCGGTCTCTCATGCGATGTGAAACGCTTGAGAGCGCTTGTTGTACGCTGACGTCACGGGTAAGCAGTTGCTTGATTTATTGAACGTGACTATCGCGGCGGCGAAACTACCGCGGAAGGCGAACGTTTTAGAATACGACTCCAGAACTGCTCCACGCATATTTCCTTGTACTGCTCTCAATCACGCTATGCTGTAACCTGTATTGACATTTCTCGTTATCTATACAAACGGCTTTTCTCTCGCATTCACGATGTATGTGGAATTGGCTCCGCTAGGCGTCCCAGAGTACATGTACTTCTTTTTTCTCTATTCGCCCAGTGCCCTCTCAAACTATTGCCGCTAATGTTTTTTTTTTTTTACAATGCTTTATATTCGCATTTGAATCAACCATACTAAGCGAGACTTAAAGAAACTCATACTGTCCTCACCAAAACTTGTTCAAATGTATTATAGGGATTAGCATACCAAAGCAACACCCACAGTATTATGGACGCCATAGTGGAAGGCTCCGGAATATTTCGACCTACTGAGGTTCTTTTACGTGTACCTAAATCTGAATACACGAGTACTTTCGCATTTGGTCTAGCTTCATAAGACAGAGAGAGGGAGGGCGGCCACAATCGGAAGGCGGGTAGGTTAACCAAGCTGAGCCCGGTAGGCTACAGGGCACTTAACTCTATTACAATGTGGCCTGCGTGACCAGGGATGATACAGCTCACTGCAGCCTGTGATATAATTGCTGGCAGCAATAATGGCCTCTCCCTTTGCGCATTCCTATGTGCATCCCTAGACCATCTGCCTGTATAGTTGATTTGTGGTGGAATCTTTTCCTTCTTGAATTTCGCGTTTAAACTACCGCGTCGGTAGACGCTATTATTTCGTTGCGCGTTTCAATCTGACTTCATGTCTTGCGGCAGTTCTTGTTCAAGAAAATTTCTATAACTTTAGTAAGTTTAGCCTCTGGTCATTCTTAAAACACAATTCAATCATTCTTTATCAAGAAACTGTTAACAAGTTCCAAGCAGAGGCCGCTGAACTGTCATAATGATACCAGGAGGTAGCGAGGAGACGTAAAGCTTGTCCTTCTATTTAGAGTCTGCTCATGGTAGTACCAACGTTCCTAGAACAGTGCAAACAGAATTTAGCAATTCAACTCTGCTTAACATACTCCTTTAGTGTTTCTTCAGGTAAAAATGATGCTGCAAGGTAATTAAAACACTGCAAATATAGCACATCCACTTTTCGTTATCCCTAATGTCTGCCATTAAGTAATATGACTGTCTTTACGGCCAACGTGAGGAGGCTACAGCACTCTAATGACAGATCACTCTGTCACCCTTACCACTGGCTAGATATGTTGCCTATAGTGTGAAGGCAATATGTAAGTTCGTTCATAATACTACTCACCGCGATAGCTTAGTGGCTGTGTTATTGTGCTTCCGAGCTTGTGGTCGTGGGTTCTAACTCAGCTGTTGTGACCGAATTTAAATGGCATTTCAATGGCCTGTGTACGTATATTAATTACACTTCAAGGAACCCCAGCTTGTCAAAATTAAGCCAGAGCCCAGCTTTACGGTGTGCCTCATAATCATATCGTGGGTTTGGGGACTAAAACACCACGATTTAATTTAATTCATTACATTACAAATACGGCTAACTGACTCGAAACATAGCCGAGAATTGTCTGGGTGGTGTTTCCGTTGTGTGCCTTCGGTGCATATATTGTAAAAAGAGATAACATACTTATTCATGGACAGCAGTGTAACCCAGATTGAACAAAACCAAAACATTTCACCTATCCTACACTTTTAACACTCGCATATTCCAAATTTTTAAAATCAGTTCCAAGTCTGGCATTGTCCTCGTTCACCTCTTCGTTCTTTGTCTCGGCTTACAATTTATTGGCTCTACTACCAGTGCTAAACCATAATGAGCAACCTGCAGCTAATAATGAAAACAGTTTCGTTATAGACGCTTGAACTAACTGGTATGGACAAGTGTAGCTTGAGAACTTTAAATTGTTCTAAAATCAGTGAATTCCTGTAGCATCAGTCATTCTTGTCAGTTGCACAGTAGCATAGAACTGTTCCATATGCAAGCTCAAACGCACGCGCTAACGTACCGAGGACACGATAGTCCGTCTTACATGCTAACGGATAGAAATGACAAACCCAAACGAGACTAAATATATTTATTGCTTCGAGCGTCCTACCATCTGGCACTTATATCATTATTTGCAACTGTTTTTGTCGCACATTGTGTCAACAGCCCGAAGCCCAGTTTCAATCAAGAGCTTCCATGCATAGCCCTCATTGCGACAAGGGGTTACGTGTTTGGGGTTATCGAATAAGCGTATTCCCATATAGTTGCGCCACCAACGCTAAGGAGGTTGAGATGAGTTTTCCCTCGCCAGGCCAATGAGCTAGAATACTGGGTACGCAAGCATCTGTAATATTTTTTTTAATCCGACCCTTTTCCTCGTGCAATATGAGTGGGAAAGAGGAACTTGGGATTCCTTGCGGCTGGCTTGGATTCTCCTCGCAGCAGTAACGACGTATCGACCGCAACGCTGAGTCCTTTCCTGCCATCTTGCTTGCAGAATTCGTGCTACAGAAGCTGCAAGCTGTGCCGATGCCAGTGCGGCCTATATACACGCGTGGCGTGACGGGCGTGGTAAGGATTCCCTGGTACCTGCAGGCACGACTGTCAGCTGTGTCAATCAACTGCAGCATCGACGACGTCACAACATCAAAGCTTCAAGAACAACTACTTCACGGCAGTTCGCTTAACTTGGCAGCAGCGGCGACGTGTATACTGCAACGCTGTGCGCTTGTTTGCCTTTTTGCTGTAGGTTTTTGTCTTCAGCCCATTACTATTATTGCATGGAGTTCACCGTAGCTGCTGCCAGGCATTTTTTTTGCGTTCGTATACTTCTGTTCTCCGTGTCACGGATTGTTTCGGTTGATAAAGCATGACCAAGCGAATAGCTAAACTGAAAGACGAAATAAAAGCTGAACTTGTTCAGCTAAAGCAAGGGTTTAAAAAGCAACTAACGCTGTTGCGTGAGACAATGGAAAGGGGCACGCAGGATGATATCCGAGAACTGAAGATAGAAGGCAAAAATCAAATTCAGAGCATCGAGTTCGTTGACGCCTCAGTTGGAGAACAGAAGGCAAATTGAGAGCTGAAGAAGCCACAAGACATAATCTGGAAAATGAAAATAAAATGCGACAAGAAAAATGCTAAGCCATCGAATTCAGAATCTGAGAGCTTGAAAAGAGGTTTCCTCGCTCGGAACCCTACTCACGAAACAATAACCTTAAGATACAAGGCGTTGCTAGGTCCAACGATGAAAGTCTTCTCAACATTGTTCGCAAAATTAGGGAAGCCATCAAAGAAGAAATTACAGAGATCGATATAGAAGTATGTCATCGTCTTCGAACTTGAAACCAGGAATAATTGAACGTCGTTGTACTGTTCAAGTCCCGGGCCAAGCGTGACACTGCGCTGAAAAAAGCAAGGAAAATGCACCTTTCCAAAAAATACATTGCTATTGACACCTCTCAGAAGATATACGGGAACGAGCACCTGTCCTACTCTAAAGCGACTGCTTGGAATCGATATGTAGAAGTACTCACTGTTGGGCGTGTTCGTAATCCATACTCAGTGAAGAAAGGCGTCAACGAACAAAGACGCCATCGAAAACACGGACTGCACTCGCCCATCTTTTCTACATCGACCCTATTCGTTTGCGCCATTCTTCCGTGAGCTGGGAGTGCTACAGGTAAAAGACGTCATCATGAATGTAAATCCGTCTGGTCGTATAATGACGAAGTATTCGCGAGACTGTCTGACGACGCACTTATCCTAAGAATATATAGAGAATGACGGAGATCTTTCCAAGATATGCTGAATGTTGCCTTAGATCCTTCACCTACTGTTTAAAATGAAACACCTTGATTTTGTCTTACCGGAAAATGTTCGTCTGCCAGATGCTACAGATAGCGCTCTTTCGCACTACAATTCCCATTCCGCTGTTGGCGAGGGTGACAGCTTTACTTGTCTTCTGAATGCATTTTCTTTCCAGTTCGATGTCATAATGATCTTGGTTTAAAAGCAGCTACAATGTCGTTAAACTGGAAGGTCATACCTCCTTTTACTCGTACGTGCACAGTCAAATAGGCGAGGATGTGGTGTCGATCTTTATACTAAAAATTATTGCGCCTACGAAGTGGTGCCAGATTTTTCATTCATAGGTCATGACTACAGAATGTCAACTGTCTAAGACAGCAAAAGGGTGTTGTCAGTAATATACCACCCTCCGGACGGATAATTATTTATGTTGTTTGGGTAAGATTTTGGGATTCTGCTCTGTTGAAAATATTCATTTTGCCTGTGGAAACAAATTTAACACAGATATTTTGGAGGACAGTAAGCATGTAGAAAATATAAGCAGTCTACTACTTTCATCTGGCTTAACTGATCTGATTACTACACCAACAAGGGTTACTCCTTCCACTTCATCGGCCCTCGACCTTCTCATTACAAATATAGAAACACCTGTATGTACTTACCATTTCCTATGAAATTAGTAGTATATTCAATGAGTAGCAATATAAAACAACACAACGAAGTAATTACTTAGCAAGACACATCTAATGACGCATTGGATTTATTTAGCCAGGCTGTAATTACGCACGATTAGAATTTTGTGTCAAGAAAAAGGACATAAACGAAGCATATAGCGAGTTTTTTTTAAGCCTTTGTGCGCATTTACACTGCGCATGTGTCATTCACACAAGGTCAGGCGTTCAAAAAAGATGCCAGAACCGTGGATCATGAGTGACCTCGTCACGCTGATAAAAAGTAAAACCGCATTTATCATACGTTGCTGAACTCGAGATCTGAAATAAAACTTAAGGAATTTAACGCAGAAAGAAATAGATTTAATAATATACTAAAGCAAGCGAAAATTACTATCAAGGTTTGCTTTCTAAAGCTAACAAGAAGCGTACGGATGCGGTTTGCAAAGTAATAAATCGCATCTTAGGCCATCAAACAAACTAAAGCACCCAAATCGATAACTGATAATAATTGTGATCTTAACAGTAAAGCGCTGGCCGGTCACATCAATACTCATTTTGTGAACGCAGGCATAGCGCACAGCATTGACCCCCGAGTTGATTATTCACTGTAGTATTGCAAAAACTACATTTATGGAGCCAAATGATGAACATGAGGTGTTTACGACAATTATGAAGTTAAATAATAGCAAAGCAGCACAAATCGATAGTTTACAAACCAAGCCAATAAGTTACGTGTTAGAACGCTTGCCCTTCACTCATGCGTTGGTTCGCATATTCAGTTTAGCAATAGAGTCGGCGACTTCCCTGGATGGTATGAAACCAGCCAGAATATTGGTGTTATTAAAACACGGTGATATAAATAAAGCCTCCAATTAGGGGCCTATATCTGAGCTTTCCCAGTCAACTGGAATCAGAAATAATCCTGCCAAAACGAAAGCTGTTCTTTTCAAAGCAAGAAATAAAGATTTAAAACTGGAACATTCAATAACTTATTTAGGTAAAGTTATTGAGCTAGTTAACGTACATAGAACACCTTATATAATTTTTTCACTTCATTTGAGTTGAGATGGTCATTTTAATCAATTTCGCAGTATGTTTTCTGCAGTAGCTGGAGTGCTGGCCAGCTGTAGAGTTCTCATGCCGCCTAAAACCAAGCTACAAGTTTATTATGCCTTGTTTAACTCCTAATTTATTCGTTGTATTTTAGTATGGAGGTAAACAAAAAAAGACGAACATGAATAAGATAATTGCATTACAAAAGGCGCTCCTCCAGCACATTGCTAATACCGATCTCCGATTGAAGAGAAAAACTTTGTCACAGAAATACGAAGTTATATGTGTAGGCTGATACTACGAATATTGTGTTTTATAAATCATTCTGTTTTGCAAAGTATGAGTTAAGAAATTGGTTTACATCAATAGCGACCCTGCAGCGCCATGAAACACTAGCACATCTCAGAAACCCTCGTCCTCGGTCTGTACTACAATTTCGCACTGAATACAAATTGCAATCCATTAACCACAATTTGCTAAATGTACTCGATAATTACGTTCACAATAGTAATTTGTCTAGCACGGAGTTAAAGATATATATTTTTTACTTATAAACATATGTATTCACGTGTAGAGATGCTAGCTGTATGACGGCCTTTGTTTTTTTTAAAGTTTTCTTGATCTTATCAGATATTCTTGAATGTTGTCTCTTTCTGTATTGCATGTCAGTTATCCTACAAGAGGCTAATATATGAAAAAAAATGTTAAAATTAATTTTGTTTAATTTTAGTTGTTCTTTTAGTATGTGTTGAACTGCTTTAGATTGTTTAGTTGACCTGGCCCCCACCTCCCTTACGTAATGCCCTGTAAAGTGTCTCTTAAGGGTAAAATAAATCATGATGATGAATTACATACGTTACAAATTACTACCCGTTGTCGCGCTGGCATGTACAACGCCTCCTGGGTCCAGTCAAGCTCCTTACGGAAGCTTTTCGCCCAAGAGGAGGTTTCTAGTGTATACTAGAAGAATTAATAAAGTTGAAGTTGTATATTATTATTATTATTATTATTATTATTATTATTATTATTATTATTATTATTATTATTTGTTTTGAACACATATACACAGTTAACAGGAAAGGAAAAGCGACGAGCAGGCTGGCAACTGCCACCGGAAGGGGCACAACGCCTGCCTACCCTTCTGAAGGGAGGTGACAGCAACACAAAAATGGAAGATAGGAAGGAGGGGAGGAGAGAGGAAAGGAAGAGCAACAGGACAAATCTAACGACTAAAGTAGAACACAGTACACTAGGCACGTTGTTCTGCCGAGTTTCGACTCTGCAGCCGGAATTAAAGTGACGCCGCGTCGAACAGCCTCCACAATTATCAATCACATCCATGGCTAGTTCGCTATGCGGCTAATTGTGCGCTCCACGATGAGACGCCAAGTACAGCTGCACGCAATCACGGTTTCACCGGTAGTCGGTTCAGAATATACACTACAAGGCGTTTGAACCCACCACCTCCCATATTCGAAAGAAGAAGCGTTAGAACACAGTACAGATCACACACAGTAGGGCCGGTCACTGAAGGTCACGCTACTACAGAATGTTGAATGTTCCCGCTACAAGCGTGAATCTAAGTTAGTTAACTCTAGAAAGGTTAGTAGGGCGCGATGGGCCTGATCACGTTTAGATGCACAACCACTGGGGTATAAACATTCCTCGAGTGTCGCACACCGCAGGCCAAGGAGATGGTAGTTTCTCACTAGCGACATGCGCTGGGCACTGAAAGCGGGACACTCAAATATAAGGTGCTGAAGTGTCTCGTAGCAGCCACAAGACGTACACAATGGACTTGCCACACGCCCTTGTCTGTATAAACGTTCGTGCACGTTCACGCAACCAACCCTCAGCTTGAGCAGTTGTGCTCTAGCGCGACGAGGCAAACCTCGACCGCGAAGACGGGGCGGGAACGTTCCATTTGCAACGCGCTGATCTGGATGCTGCTTGAGTAGGTGGCGACGAATCAGCAAACGAGCGTCATCAAGCTTGCACAAAATTTCTGGGCAAAGTTGTTTCCAAACCTGCAAAAACTGTATGAGCTCAAACGTCATTCACATGCATGCCGAGCCGCCGTGTACTCCTACTCTTGCAGAAACAAGGCTACAGCACTTTCTTTCGTCCAACTAAGGACGATTACTGCGACCGCAACAGCAGATATGGCTTAGTGGCTGTGACGCTTGGCTGATTAGCACGAAATGAGTCCGCGAACGATTCCCGACCCCTAACGCATCTTGAAATGTACGAAATGGAACAACACTCATGGTACTTATATTTAGTCGCACGTTACCGAATCCCGGAGGGTCGGCATTGATCCGGAGCAACCCAGTATTTTACAACCTCAGTGTTGATTATGACCGATACACCCAAACAATCAGTCAACCGTACAAGTTGAATGCAAGATCAAGAATTTTCTTTCATATTCGTCCCACTTTTAGAGTGCGGTCCATCGTTAATGGGAAGATTTTAATGCTTTCTGGAGGGATAATGGCACGCAAACCGGCTGAAACCATGTCAATGCAACGCAAAGGCTTGTCACCAGCGTCACCAACCACAAGTGATCGCCAGCGAAATTGGGCGATTGTGCACTTGCCAAAAGGAATAAAGAACGCGTGCTAGACATTCCTGTGTTTCTTTTAACTGTGAACCCTACAATACATGACCCTGATACACATAGGAAGTGCGAACAAAATAAATGCCGCGTGTATCAATCACAACGCAGATACCTCAGAAGCAACCAAGCAGGTGAATTTTATGGCGAAACGGGACATAGACAGCGACGGGTTAAAAATGAAGGAAAAAAATGGGACGTATCAGCTACTTATTTTTAGCAAGGCTCTTGTGTTGAGGGTCCAATCGTCAACATTTCGCAAAATTTTTTTGCCTCGGCTTGCATTAATGTCGTTTGTCGTAATGATTCTCTTCGACTACACGAGACTTATTTAGACTCGTGGCTTAAGTCTTTCTGTTCGAAAACGACGTTATTGTAAAACATTCTTGCAATGAAGTCAAATCCGATCAAAGACGAACGGGCACTCCTAGTAAGTGACAGTTTGCAGCTGCAGATGAACCGGGATACAAAAAAGAAAGGGTGGAGACAGCAAAACATTGAGGGAATAATTTTCTTGCCGTTTCAGGCAATGGCATCCGCCAAAATAACCAAACCGTCTGCGAAAGTTTTCGCCAGTGCAGAATCTTTCGAGTAACGCAAGAAGCAAGTCTCCTAACCCGTCCGTCTTTCCCGAGTGAGTCTCGTATCCACGGAAGGTTTTAATCTCGGAGTAATTGGCTGTGTGTGGAGACTTTGTTTGCTTACCTTCGTTTACGTCGTAACAAGCGGAGATGAGTAAACAATCCCGGAAACACTCAAAATTAAAACAAGGCGACGCTACACACTCCAGGACAAGTCGTCAGCTGGCCAGTTTCTCATCAACATCATTTCCACTATAAATACCCAGAGAGTCTGCGTCTTTCTGGCACTTGTCGCACGTCTTTCTCGCAATTTTTTCTTCGTTTCTTTCTTTTGTTCATGTTTGCTTTGTTGTCATTTGTTTTCTTCATTCTTTCGCACATTTATCTTTTCTTCCCAACTCTTTATTCTATCTCTTGTTGTGTCTATTCGCGGGTTCTACCTCTTCGTTTTGCAATAGGTCCAGCAAACTTAGTGAGCTTAGGCTGCTTTCCAGCCATGGCCAAGTGCTAGAAACGAGTAAAGTTAAGGCTGCTTTATTTATGGACACGGGATCATTCTCCATGATCCTGGTCATGTGAGTCACATTTAGGAGTCGTAGGACTAGGTGAAGATCTATGGAACTGCTTGCAGCACAGCCATATTTGAAGTTGGTTGAGCTTTGTAAGACCACCACATACCTTGGCATATGGCATCAAAGCAGTGCCAATATCTGCGATATGCTGGGATTCAAGCTCTGGTGGTCGGGGTTGGATCCACAGCGATAATATCAGCATAGATGCAGCATACAAAAACTGTGCCTACGTGAATGTGTCACAATTCGCGCTTGTTCAAGACACGACTTTTCAGCAGTGGCGTCACTGCTGAGGAAGTTCATATATACAGCATGGAGGCCAGATCATTTGCTTTTATTTCAGGTACCGGTACCTCACTCATTGAATGAACTAACTCAATCTTCATTCATAAGTGATATTACGCATTTTCTGAATCAGACATGTGATTCATTTCTCGCCGCACTTGCTCACTCGAACTCCCTGAGTCGCCTTACTGAGTTTGACGTGTATTTCAAGTGCAAAAGTCAAGTGAACTGCGGCATGCCTGTAACCATTTTTTTTCTAATCTGAGTTGTAACTATCCCTGATTATTTCAGTATCGTTAACCCCTGACTGCCTAAACCAGCGAGAGAATTGCTCAGTTTACCATTTCAGTGATTTCTCCAAATGTTTGTTTTCAGATTCCAGACCATTGATCGCATATTAACATAATTGGCTCAGGGAAATGCAGCGACTCGCTGTGCTCTCGCCGTAATGCCTTCTCATGCTTGCAACTTTAGCCAAAGTCAAATGCGATCAGCGCTGCCTTTGCCGCAATAGCCTATGTAAACAGGCAGAAGAGAAGAAGCGCTGTCGTACCCAGCCTCCGCTGAACACACGCAGAGGCAATCGACAAGCAGGCTTTCTACACCCGATGTAACCCTGCTTTTAGCTGTAGAGATCGTGGATCTGCAAGCGTTGTGGTGGTGGTGCTTAGAAGAGGCACACAGTTGAACTATGATCGACCTTGTAAATTGACCAACTCCTATATACACGAAATATTACAATGAGATTCTTATGCTGCAAACTCTATATTAAGTTGCTACGGAAAACAGACCACAACGAAATTTCATTTTTTCTTTCTTTCTTACTTTGCTTTGCAATTATAGGGTTGCGTGGGATATTCGATACTCTCTTCAATTGGTGGTTTCAGTCGAAACAGTGCTGCAACGAGTTATGAAAGATGTGTGCTTTCACTTCTGACGATGCGTAAGAGTGGACTCCCGACGGCTGGTGACGATTGGGCGAGAATATGAAATGCCACTGCAATAGAAATTGCTTTTCTTCCAAACATTGCATTCTGCAATCACCATCATGATTAGGACATCCATAACGTTAACCTTATCACGCCGAATAAATACACAGTATGCAAACACAACATAAACATTACAATAAAATGAATCAAATCGAATGAACTTCTGTGTGTGTGCAAGCGCGTGTGCGATATAAAAAGGGTCGGGAGGAAGGCGAGGTGACGATTTCAAAAGTATTAGGCTTTCTTCTGTTGCGAATTCATTTGTATTGCACGTTCCACGTTACATAAAGCCTCACTTGCGAATTAATCACTCTTGAAGCGCAACGAACATCTTAAAGCGCCCGATAAGTTGTTAGTACAGAAGGAAAAATAAAAGCGGAGAAAACGTCAAAGATCAGAATTCAAGGACTACAAAAATCAATTGTAAACGATGCGATGTTTCAAAAGTATTCGCGCGTTTAAAGTTCCAGTACTCGATTCTTTGTAAGAGACACTTGTCAAATTTCAAACGTTCAGAAGAATTCGCTCTTGGTCTAGTCGGCACGTAGAGTAAGGGAAAAACTGCAAAACATTCAGCACGAGAAGGAGAGACAGACTGTTTTCGTGTTAAAGGACGTGGACAACGCAAGACAAAGACATTAAAACCGTAAAATAAAGTGAGCAGAGCGTAGTTTAGCGTGGCTCGTAAGTGTGCGAATACATGAGCACGAAGTATGCGTACACGAATTGATAACTGCTGCTTCTAGCTTAGTTCCTTTTATTTTAGCTTTTCCTTAGTTCAGTAAGATGTTTCGCTACCCGCGGAGCTTCAAGATTGCGATAATAAACAAAACTAAACTTCTCCACAGAGGTAAACAAGCCACAGAACTTTGTTTCTGTGACGTACTTTACTCGCAGAAACGAAAGTTCTGGGGCACTAGCCAAAAATAACATAAACGCCAGATGCTATAGAGACACTGCTGCGTTACGTAAAAGAGATCGCATACTGTGGCACATTCTTACTTGGTGACTATGCGCGCTGCGTGGTGTTGAATGTGTGTGTGCGAAACAGAGACAATGCGCGCGACTATGAGGCGTCTTGCAAGAATATGTGATAGCGCCTTCACAAATAGCCTTATGTGTTTCATTCTTCCGTGTCCTATCACTTGTCCTTCTTCTTCTCTAACAACCTAACAGCATCCATTAACACAAGAAACTTGACACGCAGCGCAACAGACTGCGCGTTATCCATTCCAGGCCGACCCACACAGCTCACTATTTAGATTCCAACCACGTACAATCTTCGTCATTTCTCAGTAATTATTAGCCAAGGAGAGGTTTACTTTAGTTTCAGCTCACTGTCTTAACTCTTCGGCAGGGTGTTTCATCTATCATGCATCAAGATTTAAATATACGCAAACGCTACGTAGCTGGACAGAACCAAGGTGGTTTTGTTGGCAGTCGCTTGGAGATACTCAGAGTATCTTTTCGCATTCTGCCTAATTACATAACTAGTTCTAATTATTCAACTTCTCCAATATCATAATTAGATAGAAAGAGTCAATGAAAAATTGTATAGTAACATGAAAAGTACCGATACAGCTTTTTGTTACTCAATACGCGCTACAAAAAGTTTTTTTACGAGCGTGCAATGGCCCACGATTACACGCAAAATTGACGTGCGACAAGCCGCTCGAGGCACTTTGCGTGTATTCGCAGGCTTCTTTGACGCGCGGAAAACACATTTATGTAGCACATACTGAGCAACAGAAAGCTGTAGCGGGAGTTTCTCATGTTCCTCTACAATTTTCTCATTGGAACCTTTTATATAATTGTAATACTTGAGAAGTTTATTAATGAATAAAGATTAAATATGTAATAGGCTGGATGAAAAATATACTCTATCTCCAAGCGACGGCAAACATTACCTTGGTTCAGTCAAGCTACCTGGCATTTGCATATATTTAAATCTTGCTTCATGATGGTTAGGACAACCGGTATATATCTTATAGAGCAAGACTGCAGGCCTTTGGAAGCGATGGGGTCTTAAATATTTAAGCATTCACGGTCGATACATCATAAGTGTCGCTTATAACTTAAGCTGTCATTGGCTATGGTGTTAGGATGCTGAGCACGAGGTCGCGGGATCGAATCCCGGCCACGGCTGCCGCATTTTGATGGGGGCGAAATGCGAAAACACCCGTGTGCTTAGATTTATGTGCACGTTAAAGAACCCCAGGTGGTAGAAATTTCCAGAGTCCTCCACTACGGCATGCCTCATAATCAGAAAGTGGTTTTGGCACGTAAAAACCCATAATTTAATTTTTAATAACTTACGCTGCAACTATACGTTCTTCAGACGCCAAGTTCCTGTACATTCTACGCCAGCGATGACGAAGAGATAGAGAGGCCTTTGTTACGTTTCGCCTACAACGCGCGGTATAGCCGGCGCGGATGCAACGGACGCCGGGGCTTCGTTCAAAGCGGCGGACATTTTGGCCCGTTCGGAGCTGCCGCAAAGCCTCCCCGCCAAGCGCGTCCAGGCGTGTTTCAGTGCCACGTGTCTTCGTGTGTGCGTGTGTGTGTGTGTGCCCACGCTTGTCAAAGCGCGGTAGCCGGGGAGAGGAGCTCCCCAAGTGTGAAGCGAGGAGGTCCGACCGGCGCCCGTTTGGCGGATGCGTCACTACACTCGTCTCAACCTGTCTCTCAGCGTGTCCGTGCCCAGTCACGTGCGCATCTGACGAGACGTTCCTCCTTGCCCTCAGCTGCGAGACTATAAAAGCAGCTGCCCCCGGACGCCAAGAGAGAGGCTCCGATTTCATCCGTTGAGTTACGTGCTCTCCCGTCTCTCCACTTCGGTCGACCTGACTGCGCGCTCTTTTGCGATGCTAGAATAAACAAGTTGTTCTGTTACCAGTCGACTCATGCTTTGCCGGGACCTTCGGATGCTTCCAGTTGTGCCCCAGGCCGCCAGGCCAACGCTACCCTTGGGGCTTGCGACCCATTTGCAACAACGGGAGTCAGCGCTGAGTTTCCAACAACTCGTGCCAGCGGTGCGATTCCAACACCTTGCTGAAACTTCGGAATACATTTCACTGATTACGGGGAAATGAAAATGACAAAAACAGTGGTCTTCCTTTTAGACAGCATAAGAAACTTGCATACATTTCCTCTCAATCCCGGCACAGCGGCTACGATGCCTAGCTGTTACTATATGGCTAGACTGAGTACCGCAATGCTTGACTTGCTCCCATTAAAATGCTAATCAGGAGCTGTCTTCACCCAGGGCGCCTGTCATGGCAGCCACGTCCGGTAATGTTTTCTTTCGCACGACGAACCCACTGGTACACCAACTAGAGTCGTTAACGTTTTCCCTTTATATATGTTTAAGTGTTTTTTTTTTCCACAGCTTTGTTTCTCTTTGCAAACGTGTACGGTGGTAACGTAACGCATTGGTATAGTGCGAAAAAACTTCCCGCAAACTTTTCTAGAGTGATAAATGCTGCTGTCCCTGGGACACTGCATTGACAGGAAAACAATACCTGATTTTTTTTATCGGGTCAGTTGCAGGAAACGCTTGATAAAGTTCGCAGGCTTATCGTTTCCTCCGACGCTGAACTCATTTACTACAATAGATAGCGAGTCCCTTTGACAGCCTCAACTTCGCGCGATATTCTTGCACTAGTTTGCAAACCAGTCCAGCTCTATGCAACTACTTGTAATACTGTGCGTCTTCTCTCGAACTTTACGCAAAATTCAGTTTTGTCGAAACGGCTTTTGGTGAGAAACCTCGAGGGCAGTGGGGCTGATTATTTTTCACATAGGACGCCACAGTGTCTTGTGAACAGGAGACTGCTTGCCTCGAAGGCGAACCCAATGGGTACACCATTCCATAGTCATGCGTGCGCTACAATGGCGTGCAGTGCTTCTCAAGGCTATGCTCGGTGTGACGTGGCTCTCCCGCCTGAAGTGCTACTTTGGACATCTTCAAATTGTCCGGTGCGACGGGATCGCCGGGACGCTGGGCCACCTCTGATTGGCTCAGTATGGCAACATGACGACATTTGACTATGCCCCGGATAGCACTCCGAAGGACTCCTGTTCCGGTGACGTATGGAAACGTTCGTATCTACTGTCCCCTACAGTATCTATCAGTGGTCAAAACTCCCTCATTGCATGATTCAAAATGTACCTACGTGACTTTTGACAGGGATATAAATAGAAGTGCAGACAAGGGCAAACGCTCATTTTAAACTGGGAATCTTTTTTGTAAACGAAAAATATATTTCTTTTATCAGGTAGCCCAATAACTGAAGCATCCCAATGGTCTGGGAGAGATACCATGTGTAACCAAACCATTTATCAATTTGTCACACAAAGAACTGTCGTTTTGAGGGGAGCACCTGTATTCAGTAAAACGATATCAAGTCATGTTTTGATTGTTATTTGGTCAGTGCTATAATTCTTGCTTATTCCTTTGTTCTGTGGTGTGGTTTTGCAACATGCGTATATTTCTCATCTTTAATGAAGATTCCCAGTTGAAAATCAGCCCTTGTCATTGTCTTCGGGGTCTTCGGTTTATGATGTCGTCTAAAGTCGCGCTGTTACACTTTGAATCGTGCAGAACCAATGCGTCCAGTCTTTGACGTCCCCAGCTTCGAGTTAGCGCACTACTCAAGAACTCTTGTTTCGCCGCCACGTTCACCACGCTATCTTCGCCACTTGGAGATGTTCCTACAGTTTACGCAGTGCGGTGGAAATAATGCGAACTGTGTTTTGAGCTCCAAGAAAGATAGTGAATAGCAAAGCTAAGTATAAAGTAAAACTATTCCATTCTGGCTTTATTGCAATGTTCTGACGTCAAACTTACGAAACCACCAATTCATCGCGCAGTGACCCGCACTGTTGTTTGAGCAGCCTAATCAAACGATCACCTTGTTTATACGAGAGGACTTTTGTTTGCTTTCAAAGCAAATAACATTGCCTAGCTTCACCGGTTTTCGGTGTACGATTGGCTCACGAAAGGTGACGACGAAGAGGGGGGGCCAAGCTATCGCAGTGAAAGTAGATAACCGGGGGAAGAGAGTAGTGCCAGCCTCCGCTATTGGTCCGCTTCTGTTTGCTTAGGTTGCGGTGTCTCGTCGAAAATCGCGGTGGCGTGCAATGAGGAATTAAAAATTTGGCTATAGCGGGTCCTCAGCGATGAAAAGTTAGCACATTGATCTCAAATACGGAAGGAAAGGCTCAGCAGCTTAAATCTACCACGCACCATTTTTTGTTACACGGAGAGAAATACATTTTGCCCCGTAGCTCCGAGTAGCCAGTGTGACATTGATTGGTGGACGGCCATGTTTTACTCCTTTCAGAACGACCTCTACTCTTTAGAATGTAGATGCAGCTACTCTTTAAAAAATGTAGATTTGTTTGGCTTAATAATGCATCTTTAGTGCGCATGCGTCACTTTGACGTGTGAGTTTTCGCGGCTTCGTGACGTCGCGTGATAGACAGGCGAAGTGAGCCTAGAAAGTTTGACCAACACCGAGGACAGATGATGAAAAATGCATAGAATCAGAAGGAATACTCTTTCTTTTGTTTGTTCCTAATCATGCCTAATAGGTCTGTACATATCATGTCAAATGGGGAGCTCTCATGGCTTTCGGGACGTCGCGTGACAAACAAGCACATTGGGGGTGACCCGAACAATTTTTTTACCGATAGTGGAGGAGAACTAGTTGCTGAAATTAAAAAGGTACAGATTGGAATAGATTCACTTTATAGCGCCCTAATTTAGTTTAATATGACGAAGCATTCTTTTTCTCTCAAGACTCGCTTTTTACGTATACCTGGCCAGAATGAGATTGTTCATTACCAGATAACAGTAAGCCAAGTTAAATGTGGTTCAACTGGAGCAGTTGCAACTATTGTACCTCCTGTTCACTTATATAAAAAATACAAATTCCGTAATGAATAAATTGCCGGAGAAAATTAACAGAAAGCTTTCAATTCTTGAAACTCAAGCCCGAAAAGACGTTTTTTTACAAAATGAGAGGGAACACCAAATTCGCATTTAATCAAGGAGGAGGAGTGTTGGTTGCTGCAAGCAGACCTTGCCTTGCAAAATTTTCCAGCAATGCTTCGGCCGAGCGCTACTTATCGAAATACTGTAGGGTGTAAAGCCCGTAAGATCCCATGTGGTAACATAACAGCATCCGTTAACTCAAGAAACTTGACACGCAGCACAACACACCGCGTCATCCATTCCAGGCCGACCCACACAGCTCACTATTTAGATTCCAACCACGTAACACGGAGGAACCTTAAGAGAAGCCGAGGCAACGCTCTCCTATACATCAATAGTGTCCACGCGGAAACAAAATTGTACGTGCGCTTGAGTGTGGACTTATCTTGCTCTTCAGTTTATTTATTAATAGTTCACGTTCTGAGTTAAATTGAAGGCGCTTTATTAAATGATTGGTGTCACCAAAAGCTTGACAATGCACTCACGACAATTGTCCATGCTGTGCATATGCGAATCATACATGTCAAGGTGTACCAAGTAGCTTTCTCGTGGAACATTTATTCTTCCAAAACACTTTTATGCCGGGCATGTGTATTCATTCACTACGGCTTTCTGAAAGCAACTTGGGCATATCCGTCCTTACAACTCGAGGATTTACTTGTGGCGTCAAAAATTTCAAATTATTTTCGCAAGTTTGTGCCGTGTCTCTCAATAAGAAATTTTCAGAATTCACAAGGTTAGCTCATTGTCTACTTCAGAATACGATATATTTCTTCTTGTTTGATAAACTGTTATTTACACCCTACCACAAGCTGTCCATATTTTATGACATCGGGAAATAGTGCCGCAGAAACTTCGATGTTTTCTTTTGTTCTTGCGTCTTTTGTGTCCTACCAACACTCTGCTTACTCTATGACTGATGTTCACGGTGTTTCAGAAGCTCCTTTATCAGTAGATGCTCTCTAACGGCTATTTGATTTCGCAATATCGCTCACACAGTGTAGGTAGCAATTTGTCTAACGTGACCATCGTGCAGGAACGTGTTTTACCTGTGAACAACAAAGGTGCTCAATTACAGGCGCCGTAAAACTGTCATGATGTAGCCTGCTACTGTTGCCACAATTGTACTAACCCCCATTTGTTTCTTGTTTAGGAGGTCTCCCCGACAGTTTTCACTTCGAGACTTCCCGTTGCGCAATTATAATTCACCTGTTTGTACTACTGTTTGTACTACTGATGAAAATAAATTCAACTTCAACTTCAGTCCATAGATAATCAGTATTCTGGAGTTCGCTACAAACAAGATTCACCTTCATCCGCTGCTCCTCGCAAAACTTGCACATTTCCATCACATTTCCCACGAACCTATTTTCGAGGCATTCTTCTTCAGCCTCTCTAGCATAACAAATGATAATTTCTTTTATTCAGAATCAGCAGGACAACTGCTCAATTACAGCTTCGTTCCCACAACCGCCAAACGGCATGCCAATTTTGGCACTGTTCGCTTCAAGCCACTGGTCGCATATTGTTGGCACAGGGGTTCGGTTTGAAAAGCGCCCCTTTACAAATGCACCTGCTTTCTTCCTTTTTCTTTTTTCCTAAGGGCACGGACGAAACTTTAGTTGAGAACAATAAAGCCACGTCGTCTTTCGTCTTTACCAGAGTGACGTCCACCCTGTGGCTGTTTGTTCTGCTTTCTTTCCTGTGCCCTGAATACTTCCTGTTACCCCTTACTTTGGCCAAGCCTCGATCTTTCCGCATTGTGCGCCCTTATTTCTCTACGTGTTCCATTCTATACCAGTCATCCATGGTTGGGACTGGAACTCTGTCTCCGTAAAACAATGCAGCAAACAATACCGTTTATCGTGAGCGAATTAACCCACGATTTCTCTATTGATGCTTCATGACTGGCGTGCTCGTCAATGTGGAAGCTTGAGCCAGACAGCCACACTGTCAATCACGAACTAATCTCACATTTTCCACCCAGCTTCGTGAGTTACTTCCCTAACGTCCCTAGTCGGCTGACAGTCCCTCGTCGGAGGACCTCTAGCTTCCAAAGCGTTGCGCGGTTTTAGTTAGACGTACAATAAGTCGCGCGCCTGTACCTTCGTGTCTCAAAAGGAAGAGCCCTGCGGCGTAGCAGAAACTGGCGGGGTTTTTCTATTCCTTTTGACGTCAATGCAGCGAAATTAAGGAGAGTCTGCTATGGGAGAAATACGCGAGGTCCGAAGAAAGGGTGCCCGCGCAAACAGGACAGTGGCTTTCAAGACAGTGTAGAAGCACACGAGAACGATTAAGGAAATGCTTCGTCACTGAGTGGTCCTCATATCGTTTCTGGTAGGCTCTGTGGAGTCCCCATCCCGTCGAACGTGCGCTCACAGCTCTGCAGTAAACTTCTGTGCTACTCTTCACGCGCCCACGAATAGCCGTTTCGGGTCACTAGCGGACTACTTTAAAGAATTGTTACTTACTGCTTTCTTGACGGGAGCCATTTATTCGAACCTTGGCCTCAGTTCTGAACGGAAACATTTTGCCTCGTAACCTTTGTCTCTTGACTGATTACCCGTTGACTTGTGCTACATTCTTGTAATATTTCCGTCTTGTATAAGAAAGCCCCATCTCACAGACCTAATTGCCATTACAATACGGCTGTCTGTAATAACACAGTCTACGTTAATATTACCTTTTCGTTTTCCTCAAAGCAGCGCAAAGGATTCATAGGAGAGAAAGGGAATGCAAACTAGCAGGTGTGAACCTTATAAAGAAGAACGCGCCGGTGTGAGTATTTTTAGGAGGCAACGGTTGCTGATCGTGACACCAAGGGATAGGTATCTGGATGCCACAGAATATGTTGAGGAGAAGGGCCCTCTAGTATTGAATCAATAACAATAGAGAATTATGAGAGCGCGTTTAAATAGCGTAATGATGTCGATATCACACAAACAATTTAATCAGTTTGGCAAGCGAGGCTAATTAAGGTAGACCAATATGCAATGTCGGCTTTCTATTGATGCGACCACACTCACTAACTATTCTGGATCTCCACACAAATATAAGGTCCACTCTGGGTTGTCTTTATAACGTCGTACAAAGATACGATGAAGGGCTGCAGACAAAAGAACCCACAGCTTGACGACATCCCTAAAATTTTTTGCAACGTGAGTCAAATATATTCGTCTTCAGAGAAGCTCCCCACGCCTTTGAGTATTGATGCGTACGTTTTGTCACAGTTGATTTACAGTAAAAATGTTAGTAAAACTTATTTCCCCGTTTTTCCGTAACAATAAACCTTCTTATTTGAATATAAAATATCAAACGATATGCGGCTTGAGAAAGTAAGCTACGGGTTGCTGCATCGAAGCACTCACAAGCGTATCACTATGAGTTAGCTAAGAGTAGTCCATTTTCCAGAAAAAACCTATACCATTGTTCTTTACACCTGTCATTATAACCTCACTTTATCAGGGTTGATTTCGAGCATCGAACTGGTTCGAGGAGTTTAGTATATTGAAGTACTGACTTTTGACCTTAATGTGCAAAAAAAAAAAACGCACAAATAATCGTGCTAGAACAAAAGCCGTTTGCGTTAACCTTTCCGGGGCTTACTATTTGTCTATGAATCTACCTGTCTGGCTATTTATCTGTCTGTGTCTCTAATCGTTTTCCGGCCAACTTGAGTCACTGGGTAGGTAGCCGACGCTCTAATTGGTGGCGCATCGGGTTGCTGTACTGAGGGAAGAGAGTTCGAGACCAACCGTCGGACACACTTGGGTTGTTGGGTGTGTGCAGCTAGGTATGTGCTGCTCTTCAATGAACCTCTTCGACGCCAACTTCAGTAGCTGGGTATGACTGTGTATGTGCTCCCACCCTTCAGTGGAAAACAAGATCATTTAAAATCTATCCGGTGCTCGGCGAAATCAAACCCGTGCCATTCACGGACTTCGCGGCGGCGCCGACAGATGGCACAGCGTGCGCAGTGGGAAGCGCGAGAGAGGAGCCAGACTGCATACACGTTTCGGCGCTGGCAGTACGTTGCGGCGCCACATTGCTTCTGTGCTAATAACATTAACGTCAACATTCGTTGTGAGATGGGTACTGTTGAATTTTGTTTTTATATTTTATATACATTGTTTGCGGTGGAGAGATCGTGGTTGACAGCAACACAATTGCTCCATTTCTTCATATATTAACTAAATGAAATAATAATACTACGAAAATAAACATAAATAAACAAATAAATGAGAAAAAGCGATAATGACAACATTCAGAGTGATGAATAGCGATGCTGCAATCGGAACTTAAACCGATATCTAAAGTGTGCCTTCACCACTACCATAGAGCCATATGCACTTAGTAATCCGTTGGTGCAAGAGTACTCCGCGTAGTAACGTGCATGGTAGGTTGGAACAGCTCAGTTCAAGTCAGTACGCAGTAAGGAGCCTGAATACGTCACTTCAGACATAACTTAACAGGACCACTTATCACAAACGCTGATCTAACCTTGTGATACAACACTGTATTCGACGGTTTAGTTCATAATCAAGAACGATAACCACAACCCCGGAAAGACAAGGACGGAAACAAAGGGTAGAAAGTGTAGCGCTTGCCCTCGACATACTGTGCATTTGTCTTTGTCATTTCTGGGAATGCTTTGCGTTCTTCAGTGTTTTTTTTTGTCTTCTCCGCATAATAGTAATTTCGGAAAACAATCCAAATATTTTGGCATCAAATACACAGCTCTGCAGATGCTTTTCAGAGACAATACAGACATGAATAAACCATAGAACAAACATTATTGTTTATTTCCCGTGAGACCTCGTTGAAAGTTTTGTGTGCTCCGCTGAGTATCCTATAAACCCAATCGAGAAGATGAGGCAAGTAAGCAAGAATTCCTGTCCAAAGAAGTGAGAAAAACGAGCAGGCAAACAATTTTTCTTTTAGCACGTTGCCCCTCAACCAGGTGGCTGTTTACGCGCGCGCTGCTGCAAGTCTGAGTATATAATTCGGCGACACACTATAGACTCATGGATTAGTTACCGTGAACATGAAGTGCACACACAAGGACAACGAGAATGTTGCAATGGGGCACAATAAGAAAGTATGCTCCATGTTTACTCGCTACATTCCTTGCAACCCGCTTTGGGCTTTTCTTCCCAACATGCAGCTTACGTATTTCCAATAAACATTTGCGGCAGGTGATGTATGGGTTCGGATGACGTCGAAAGCAGACCATCCTTGCCTAATTTTTCTCGAAAGTATTTCGCAGTGTATAAGGCGCTGGAAAGTCGGGACTGCTTTCTTTCTCAAGTGCTGCCTAGCTGCCGACTGCTCGTTCTTTTATGCGCACTCGAACACGCGTGAAACCGCCACCGAGCTGCTTATGTGTGCACGCTAACATATTGCAATGCGAAAGGAAAATAAATCTGCCAGAGGAGTTCGCACTCGAACGTAGCTGCGGAATGTGCTATATTAAGATGAACGTAAAATAAAACATGAAGGGTAACCAAGCACAACTCTACTAATCTCTCAGTACATGGGGAGGAGTTTAAAGAGATAGGAATATCATTGAAAAAGCAGTGACAATTTATGTCCACAAAAGAACATTGTGCGTAGTGTATGAGCAAACCCCCTGGCCATACAGCTTGAAAAACGTATGTGGGAGTGAGGGCTCATCGAGAAGCAACTGCACGTTGAAATTGAGATGACAATTTGAATCGCTCCGTAGAGTTCAGGTTTTCCTGCTGAACGCATTCCCTGCACACGCCTCTTGCTCAATTTGCACTCGTGGCACGTTCTGTAGTGAAGCAGCGACAGTAACAATGGCATAGCCTCAATATCGCTCGATTTCCCCTTTGACTTCAGTGTGACCCAGCGAAACGTTTCCTCAGAATCAAGGCACGTCGAGACGCCGGCATGGAATGCATCCGGTTTCGCTTTTACAACAACGCTAAGCTCTTGGTTGTAGCTTCTGCATTTCACGAAGCAGTGCACGTGCCTTACTGAGTCAAGTAATTCAGCCAGCCATTCGGAAGCCTATTTACTCATCTGCCAATACGAGACTACTTTTATTGGATTACCGACTCCTAACCAAGCCAACTTCGGTCCGAACGAGCTGCAGTAGGGATGAAACCATGAACTGGAACGAGTGAGTGAAGCCGCTGGCCACTTGGGCCGTTTCCCAGTTCAACGACTCGTTATCGTTAAATTCACTCTGCTATACTGTTCTGACTGAACGTTTGCTAACTCCACAGCACCTCCTTCTTGCTGTCGTGTTTTTGACGGCTAGTGTGAAAAATAAAAAGAAGGAAACGTACATTTGAACGTTGTGTCCTCTTCACCAAGGCCCACTCTAACTCTGTAGTTGTAGTCACTGGAAAAAATTGACATGAATTGATCTCGTCGCAATTTAAGATATTCCAACTGAAGTTAGAAAAACTTTGAACTGCATGTTATTTCTCCGGCACTCTCAAAACCCGCAACCAAAGTTATGTATAGCGTCTTAACTGATTCAGTCCTAAAAAATTAAAACACACTAAAGGCAAGTTGCATGCCTGAACTGCCATGATATGAAGTGCATGAATTGCAAATTTTTACATAAAGGGCGGATTCTTATGTGACATATCCTATATAGCTTCATCGAAGAAATTATTAAAACTTAGAATTAAACGCATACCTACCTACATTCAAAAGTAAAAAAAAAAACACAGTGTTTAATTTGCAGTTCTGAGTCACCTAGAAATGTTTTCATCATCTGTATACTTGAGGATTTGTTACACCCACAAACGACGTAAAGCCCAATTCCACCATCAGGGGAGAGAAATCATGGTTCGAAAGGTGCCTTGGAGTCTGTCACTTCGGCAGGTGGGTGCACTTTAATTTCTATGCTAACACCATATTTCTTACCACCTTCCGTTTATGTGCGCTCTGAAAAAATAGTTCTTATTTCTTTGCTTTCCAAGCTTCTTCCCTACAGACTCTGTCATCAGGATGATAACGGCTTAAACTAAACACATTCAATAAACTGGGGCATCTTTTCAGCTAGCCAATTTAGTTTCTCGGTTTAAGATTTCTTGGATGGACGCAATAAAGAGAGCACTGAAGTCGTGCTCGCATTCAAACCTTCGATTAGAAGTCTCCAGAAGTGGGTCGGAAGGCTTTCTAGAGCTGATCTGAATTTCAAACCGCGTGAAGAAGTTCCTGGTCTACACGAAAAGAAGCCTAGTTTTAATCTGTCTTTTGTGGCTCCATTCGGGCTAGCGTAGAATTTCGGCTGTGCATTCTCAAACTTGACAGCATCTTTCTAAAAAACGAAATCGTCTCTTGCTCGCCCTGTCATATGACGCCTACTTTAGTGATCATCTTTTCTTGACATTATTTCATTTTTTGTGGGCAAGAAAGTGAATCGCTGGCAAATCTAGCCAATCACACAGCGGCAATACTATTACTTCTGCCCTCAAAAAAATTGCTTCTTAGCTGTTTGTATGTATTTAGATCTTCTGGAAAAATTTTATGGAAAATGATAGCGAAGAAACACCGCGTACTGCCTAAAATGGCTGTCCTTCAAGAGCAAACAAGAGCTGCTGAGTGGCAAGCTTAATTTCTGCGTGTTTTTCTTGGGCTCGATCTTCTCCAGAAAGATAATTGAGTTCGAGAACTTTACTTTTAAAAGACTTCGTTGGAGATATCGCCATCGGCCACGTGCCCTTCACTTCATCGGCCATATAAAAGTGCGGTAAACGGAGAAAACTAATGTGGTTCCACAGCACACGCCAATTGTATACCTAAAGGGTGCGAACTTATGTGCAATGAATTCTTAGCATCGGGAGAGCTCAATATCTGCAGCGTTCTACCGCTGAGCCCGAAGTCGCCGGTTCTATTTCTGGCCGACAATATCACCCCTGCAATAAGCTTTATAAATAAATTTGTGGACCAAGCTTTAGGTTCTCATGGCTGTGAGTTTGCGTTGCATATAGTTCTAACTAGACAAAAGTGAAGCAACACGCTTGTCTTTTTTTTCGATTGTGCCTTGTTACAATTACGCAGCACCACAACACCTTTATAACCAGCAAGCAAATAGCCAAAACACAAAATTTTCGGGCATCACAGTGTGAATAAATCGCAGTGGGTCAAAATTAATCGGTGGTCTCTATCTACTTTCTTCTCATATTCTTACCTCCTCTCCCTCATCTCTCAGTCTGGGGTAGCAAACCAAATTAGAGAACCAGGGTAGGAAACCTGGTTAACCTCCCTGTCCTTCTGATATTTCGTCTCTCTTCCTTTTTTGTCTATGTTCGCAGGTCTCAGGTATGCTGGTCTCAGGTTTCAACTGTTATGTGACAATGTCATTACGCGTACAGTAACTGCAAGAACCTCGACCTTCTAACCACGTGCTCAAAGAAGAAGGAGCAGTTGGCGCCGTAATTTGTGCTAAAAAAGATTATTGTGCCCTCAGAAACGATATACCTTAAGCTATATACGGTGCAAATCGCTTAACGGCAGGGCAACGACGACACGGTGACAGCAACGGCTACGACGATTGCGGTATGACAAAGAGTAAATGACGATAACGACATCGAGGATGAAGGCCTGACAATGATGCGAACGCGATAACAGAAACATGAACAACATAGTGACTCGACAGTGATGACATCGCGGCGACACTTCGCCGACAAGCCAAATGAAGACAGCTGATGAAATCCCTTATTGACACGAATACTGAACATAACTGCGGTTCAAGAAGCGGAGCTCCTACAATCGCATTCCAAGCAACGTTGAAGATGTGTGCGTTATGCAATTAATTATGACGGCGCTAATTAGGCCGCGCTCTTAGAACTCTGCAAATCTTATCTATACTTCTCGACTCTGTACAAGATCGAGCATTTGTTGTTCGGAGATTTCCAATGAAGTCAATTTACATTGTGCACTAAGCGCGATGCTAAAGATGCTGACTTTTTGGACCGACAACTAGCCGCATTACACTATTGGTACAAATATTTCTGTAATATATTTTTTTCATTGAAAATTAAGTTCTATAGATTGATTTAATAAAAACGCGAGTCCATAGGCTATGACTGCCCAGTGAACTAAAACAGGCACATGCTACGCGATCGGAACCGGCGCAGTAATATTCACTGCTATTTTTAGACTATACGTATTTCTCGAGTAAATTAGTGTAAGAAAAAAACGTTAGTCACGTGTATTTCTGGCTTTCCACCTAAGCGCTCAAGCACTCGACAGGAAAGTTAAAGAGCGCTTCAGAAATCGCCCAACGGCTTTGTATTTCATTACTGTAACCGATGTAAGTTTACTGTTTCGGAGATGCAAAGAAAACGCCGCAGATCCGAACAGCTACAGCGGCACTAAGCTATTGTGCGCCACGACATTAGTGCCCTTGTCTTTGGCTCGAACACATTGCTGGTCTGGTAGTGCGCGCGTCTTAGTTGCGCTACTCTGCATTGGAACAAAAGGAAGCGGTGAGTGAAAGAGTGACCGAGAATGATGAGGAAAAAAGTGATTTGAGATGCTGATCGTCAACACAGTAGAATTCTTTCAAGCCTCGAGAGAAGTCTGAAGTTGCGTTAAAACTAGGTACAGTAGATCTGCTTTCGCACTATGAACACACGTATGAGAAAATCGCCATGCTAACAGTTATAAAAGAATAACTACGTCTGTTCACTGCAGTACGAGCAGCACCAAACTGCCGTGCGCTGCTTCATACGACTTCGTCGCCGCCAGTGTATCCACCCGCAAATGCATTCAGAATAGTTCTAAACTTTGCTTCCAATAATACAGCCCGAGATCTGCAGAGAAACTCCCGAGTGGTGAACATCACATCATTAGCGAAATTTAGTTTGGAGGTCATAGAACATTTCGCAAGGGAAGAGTGCAGTCGGCTGGGCACAACTTCAAGCAAGCCAGCAGACGGCAACGTACATGCGTGCACGCATCCCATGAGAGCCATCGGCCCCCCCGTCGCATCAAGCCCGAACTCACTGGTCTAGTAGACAGCGCACCCTGCGAAAGCTTTCCCAAGTTACAAAGAGAAAAGAAATCGATCGTGACTCCTCGTCTGCACAGTTTTCTGAATTATGTGGCTTGAAATCAAAGTTATCTCGGTCCGCTTCTGGCGCGTTTAATGTTTTCGAATTTGAGGGTGCAAACTGTTTTTGAAAGTAGACATGTGAAACCATTATATAACGCTCCTACGCATTAAAAAGTGTCTGAAACGTGTGCTATACGTGTGAACACTGCGCTTTCTTTCATGGAGGCCTAAAATCGGCATTACTTACGCCTATTTACTGAAATTTAGTTCTCAAATGGTCGTGGTCGCTATCCCTTATGCATGTTAAGATAGCTAAATAAAAAGTTGAAGACATCATAGATGTCCTTTGCAGGCTTTATGACAACAGTAATAATATTTGGTTCTACACAGCACATTACGGTACCAACTTACCCTCGTTCATTCTATTACACTATTTTTTCTACTTCAAATAAATGGCGTGAGCCGTGCTTCAAGGAGGGGAAGAGGAGAAAAACAAAGTGCCAAAATTGTTACCAAAAAAGCATTTGGTTGGCTACCCTAAGCTATATAGAGGATGGCGACCAGGGTAACAGAAAGTTGAGGGTGAGAGGACGCGAATGCGTGGTGAATACGGGTTCATGCAGTACAAAGCGTTCGCACAAACCCGTCGTCTTTAGTTCACTACCTTCTGGGTGGATTCTCAAAGGGAGGGATGGGGAGGAGCGGGCGCTTTTTTAGCCTCAATACGCACCTACTTGACGATTGGACAGTGCGTTGCAGGGCGATTGTCGTTGCATAACCGCATTGAGGACATGAAGTAATTAATGTCTTGGAAGCGTCTCTCACGTGCGAATTGTCTTGTCACTTACAGTAACTCCTCTGAAGCGGCATTCTCTCAATCACCCTCTATTACCCTTTGTCAGAAACATGTGCCCCAAAACGAGAATTGTGCTTGCGCTAGCATCAAAAACACAGAAGCCGTAGTACACGCTTTCTTCTTTCTTTTCTTTTGAATTTGCGCAACGTCAAGCGGAAGCTTTACTACACGTTGAGCAGCGAGAGAAAGACGCAAACACTCGCCAAGTCATCCAATTTTTGCCTTAGCCCATCTCACCTGTCGTCCATATTTCTTTTCGTTGCATACATTATAGCTGTCACTCTTCCTCGGATGATTTTAAATGCTACATTAAAATGCGTTACGGATGCTCAGCGACAGTGGTTAACTTATTCGATACAACTGTAGCACTTAAGAGGTCACCTATACTTGCATATAAAGCACTTTTACTAAAATGACACTGGCACACAAAATTATGTCACATTCATGGGACAAAGAATGTCAACTTAAAATTCGTAATTAATGGCTCCATGGAGCGCACTGCAAAGGGATGCACAAACAAAGAGAATGCTCTAAATCACAAAAGGAATACTTGGCCTCGACGTCGTGCTGCAGAAACATCGCTGAACAGAAGCATCGACAGTCTTAGAATATCGTTAGATTGCAAGCAGCGGCACAGTACATCAAAGAAAACACAGCTCGTCTTTTTCAATAAACAAGTATCTCCTTGTTCTCAGTTCACCGGGTTTTGTCGTTCTCCTTCACAGGCTGGTTCACAACCACGGCTACAGTCTGTATCCCGTTGCCTTGTTTGACAACCTGTGTAGGAAAGCCCAAGCTGATACTTTTCCTGTTCGCTTCCCTACCCTCCTCGCTTCACATTCTCTCTATTTCTCTCTCAAACAATGTTAGCTAGGATCAGTTCTCTAAAAAAAGAAAAAAGAAAATTGTGCTCGGTGGCAGTTTTTCTATAACATTTGTCGATCAGGGCGGGTCTGCGTGTCACCGAATTTAAGCAGCTAGAGCCGTGCCGGCCGTATATTTTTCGCCATTGAACGAACAAAAAACTTTACTACAATATAACATCTGCAAAAGGAAGACGTCCCAACAAAAATAAACAGCTCTCGAGGCACGACATCCAATATCCGACCGAAATTGGTGTTTCATCCTGCAACGCGGGTAAGCTTCCAACGTCTACAACAAAACATATTTTCGTGACAGCACTGCTGCTTTCGAGACACGCTGCAAGGTTGCAAGGTTCACCCTGAGCTGTCATTGTGATTCGGTTTCTTCCTGGAGTTCAAGCTGCTTTCAAAAGACGGACACGTCAACATCCTTTTTTCTCTCGCGTGTGCGTTGTTGTCGCGGATTTCTTTATTTGCAACGCAATTCAAACACCCCTCCCCTCTAAACAAAAAAATTGCAAAAGGTGTCTCCGGTTTTGTGGAAACAAGCAAAGATTTGCGGCAGCAGCGAAAAAGACAAGTTGTCTGGTAAGTTTCTGGGTAAATGAAGTGTTCAATAGATGACTGAAAAAAATACAAAAGACATGGTAAACTAGAAAACAGCAGGTTGCATGTCCAAAAGAAACAAGGAAAAGCAAAATGTTTGCCTAGAAAGCGACTGACCTGAGTTTTATGTGACAGCGTAAACTAGATACACCATTATGGTCTTAGAACATATATCGTGTCTTAATTTTTTTTCCTTTGTACGAGTTATCTTCGTTGCTGCTGTTGTGTCTCTTGGGGTTTCATGGCCTTACAGTTCCTTCAACAAGACGGAGAGGGAAGTCGCAAGTCGGATCAATGGGCTCTTCTAAGGCTGAAGAGCAATAGAAGTATGCTAAGCTTTAGAAAGTGGCTTTATGTTAAGAACCTTTAAATACCTGCTATTATGTCATGCTGAACAGCTGTCCTGATAAGCTGGAGTTCAGCGTTTGCGGAAATACCAGTGGTTTGATCAGAGTGCCTGAGCATTAAATTATATTTAGGGGTTTTACGTGCAAGAACCACGATCTCATAATGAGGCACGCCTTATTGAGGGATTCCGAAAATAACTTTGATCACCTGGTGTTCTTCAACGAGTACCTAAATCTAAGTGCACGAGCGTTCTTGCCTTTCACCCCGATGGAATTGCGGCCGTCGCCGCCGGGATCAATGCTAAGACCGTGTGCTCAGCAGTGAAATGAGTTTCAGTGGCGGGAGAGCAGAATGTCTGAAAACGTGGATGTTGCTAAGCACCACGCGTAATGCAGGCCCAGGAAACAGCAATAAATAAATAAATAAATAAATAAATAAATCAGTCACATTTTCATATAGTGTGTAGGAACAGCTTCGGGGCCTTCGTACTGGTGCACTTTAGGAAGTAATACACGAGACAAAATGTACAAAGGCAAATGTGGTAGACAGAAGAATGTGAAATATAAAATCAAATAGGGAAACATAAAACTGGCAGGTGGGCGTAAAAGAAAGTTAATCATACGAGATTTTTATCTACATATACACAACACACGAAATGAACTCTGAAATTTGTCCATACAGGCACAATTATTACATGTTTTTAGAGTCGAGCCATGGGAGACACTCTTTTAATGAGACTATAATAATAATAATAATAATAATAATAATAATAATAATAATAATAATAATAATAATAATAATGATAATGATAATAATAATAATAATAATAATAATAATAATAGGTCACGGTCTACTATTTTTGGCAGTTTGCCAAGCTATTTATTAGAGAGAAATTTCTGAGCGTGAGTGAATGCAGGTGCGGCAGTTTCTTGAGATGTTGTATCTCATCAGAAAATTAGTTTGTAAAGCTTCGGTTTCGGAACGGCAGGTGTAAATAGGAATCACCAGCTATTGTCGGCGGTCTACACATAATTGCTGCATGTGGTAGTGTTTCTTCTTAATTGTTCCACCACCAGATCGCGGCATCCGCTTACCCATGGGTGTGAAATATAGACACACTATTGCACGGTCGGCGTCAAAAGCTTACGGGACGCAAGGTTCACCAAAAGGCCGAATAATTTCTAGGCCTGTGTATGCTGCCTGTATTTCTGCGATCGTGCGAGAATCTCTTATCTCTCCTTCCAATATCTCTCTTTCATCTTTCTGTTCACCCTTTTCGCATCCCCCACCGCAAGGTAGCCAACCAGATGTTGTTCTGCTTGACATCCCCACCTTTCTTTTTTTTTTTTATTGAAGTGAAT
The DNA here is from genome assembly GCF_023375885.2 of Dermacentor andersoni. Taxonomy (NCBI): domain Eukaryota; kingdom Metazoa; phylum Arthropoda; class Arachnida; order Ixodida; family Ixodidae; genus Dermacentor; species Dermacentor andersoni. The sequence continues at coordinate 24,304,296 of NC_092816.1, read as the reverse complement.
GTTAGGAGAGGTTGGCGCCTTTATGGTGGCACCGGCTACTCCTTGTCACTTGGCAAACGAAACAAATTTGCGTAAAAAGGGAGAATAGCGACACAAAATTTAACACTCAGTAGAACACCGGATCAATAAAAAATATACAGTCCAACAGTACATGAGTCGCAGAGTTCTGTGCATTAGTTCAGTCCACGTACGCATATATAAAGTCAGATGTTTTGAACAGCCAAAACACACAACATATCTAATACACTGCAAGTAGAGAACAAAATTATACATATTGCGTAAAAGTTGCGATCACCACATAAACCAATTATGAACCACGAACAACGTTTATGTAACTTATTTAGCGTATTCGGATCATCTGATATTTAATATTTTCCCAAAATGTTGGTGTCCTCTAAAACCTTTTTGAGAGGGAGAAGTGCTCTTTTTTAAAGGCCCGCAGTTGGCCATGGGCCTAGTATCTTTTTTAGAGTGAATGGTCTTCTGTCTGATACAAACAAATTAGCTTGCAGTACCCTTCTTTGTGTATCGTATTTCGTGCACTCGAGAAGAAGATGATGCACATCTTCGTCTGGATGGCCACAAGGACACTGCGGACTAGAGCCACGTTTTATCCTGTACAAGAAGTGTTTCGTAAATGCAGTACCAAGACGCAGCCGGTGTACCAATGTTTCAAATCTTCTGTTGTCTCTTAGAGTTTCCGGCATTGATAAGCTTATACAACGGTCTATAGAGTATAACTCGGAGTTTTTAGTTTGCTGGTCAAACCAGGTAGTTTTGCTGAGGCGACAAGAAATCTGTCTGATGATCAGACGGACTTCACTACGCAATAGGGGAAGATTGGTTGTCTCTGCGTTATTGTGCGCTCGATTCGCAGCTGCGCCCGCTGCAGTATTACCAGGAATATTGCAGTGCCCAGGTATCCACTGAAATGCAATTACGTGATTCATTGCGCTTGCTTTTGTAAGTTCTTTAAGCGTCTCATACAATAGCGAAGTGTTCAAATAATTTTTCTTATTGCTCTGCAGTAATGTGAGAGCAGCTTGCGAATCGCTAAAGATAACCCATTTTTGCAAATGTTTTTCTCACGTTATGAAACGCAAAGCACACAGGATTGCAAATAATTCTGTCATGGTGGAAGATGTCTCCCGGGATAATTTAAATGTTTGCTCTAGCGCTAAATGTGTAATGACAAATGCTGAAGTAGAGGAATTTTTATGACACGAGCTATCTGTATAAATTTGGATGTACTGTGGATATAATGAGTAAATTAGGAAGAGTGCCAGTTGCTGTGCGGCTACTATGGACATGTCTCTCTTAGATATAATCCCGTCAACCGATAATTCTATTTTAGGGCATGTTAACATCCAGGGAGGGTAACTAACATCCACTTTGCATAATTCAAATCTTGGTAAAAATGCTTTATGTTCTCGGACAACATCGTGAATTTTGCTTTTGTTTCTTTCGATGAGCGCGAGGTTTAATAGATGCTTCTCGTGTTGGGTTAAGATGCGATAAATGTGTCGGCATGTTTCAACCGTTGGTATGACTGGAAACGGGGGGTGACGAGCTTCAGCAATTACTAAAGAACTCGAGGTAGCCTGCGGAACCACAAGACACACTCGTAGTCCCCTTGCTAGTAAATGTTGAATACGTTCCTCAGAAGTTTGCGATAAACCATGGAGAATAGGTGCCGAGTACGCCATTTTTTTGTTTTATGAGTGAGTTATGAACTTGTAGTAGCGAAGAGACTGATCCCGACAGTTTTTTGTAGCAAACCCTGAAATTTCAACCTTGCGTAACGAATGACGCGAAACTATTTGTGCATGTTCTAACCTTACGTACAAGTACATTTAAGCGCAGTTTAGATGTTTGGATCGGAGTAAAAAATTCAAGCAAGAACCGGTCTCTTCCGGAATATGTAATCCGGACAGTCACACACTCTCAGAAATGAAGATTCTTGATAACGATGCTAGATTGACATCAGCGCGATTATTCTGCGTTGCGTAAAAGACGCGGGATCATGCCACAGACTGTGACAGTGTGACATTGGGTACTGTGTGACGCTGCCTGTACTTGTTTTGTTTCATTTTGAACTCCCTTTTTCTTTTCTAAGTACAGGGTAACCATACAGAGATGTAGTTTGCATAACACTTTTGCCTTTTCTTTCATTTTAAATCGAACTGTTCTTAGTTTTCTAGACTAAATTACGAAGACTCAAAGAGCTACACCGGCAATTGTGCAATGCAGCGCAGCTAATTGCGTTAAAGCTCGCTAGGTTAGGGTTCCGCGAGTCGGTCGAAAGAGGAGAATATGGGAAATTTTGCGGCCGGCATCACCCGTAGCTTAACTTCTGAAGCAAACACATGGGCGCCGTGGGTACTGAAGGAAGTCACGGTTTCTCGGTAAACACGACGAGCGTGCGGGAACATAATGAGGCTCGGCCGTAAGGAATACGGATACAGAGGCTGAAATTGCAGTCTCCACAAAGAACCGTCGTAGACGGTGAGAGCGAATATGCAACTTTTGTCGGACTCATTCCATGCGCATCTAATTATCTATGCTCGAAAATCTATACGTCTCTGAGTAGCAGTGTGGGCAATGTTTAATTTGGCTAGTATCGTGCGTAGCCCTCGAGAAGAACGACACTGTTTATCGGAGGATGCATCTATTTGAACTGAATCAATTTGTTAAGTTTCACTTTCGAAAGGAACGCACTGGCTCTGAGAGACGTTGTAATGAGGCACTCTGACTTAACTTCGACCATCTGAATTTCCTTAACGCGAACCTAACTCTAAGCACACGGGCATATCTTCCATTACGCCCCCATCGGAATGAGGCCGCCAAGGCCTGTAATGGAAACCGCGACCTCGTGTTCAAAAGCAGAATACCGCGTATACTGACAGAAGCACCAAGGTGGGTGTACTTCCTGTCGTAATACTTGTAGAGTTGCCTTATCGAGATTCTTTTTTCAAAAGATAAGTATCACCGTCGTGCTTAACAAAGAAATATTGAGCGCCCTTTTTAGGCTGTTAGACGGTACTCCGAGGTTCGCGAGGCTTCCTGCTGGAAACCCACTAACCCTTTTTACCAGAACGGTTGTCCTGGAACTTTCAAACGCTCTCCCAGCAATAGCCGCTGTTGCGTGTCGAATGACTGCTGGCTCTCGAGGTTGAAATCTAACTGGAAATTATTTTACATAGTTGCATGACATTAGGCTAAAGAATAGAAAAATTCTCTCGACAAAGCTAAGACAGCAAGTGAGTCCTGAAACTTTCGAAAATCCACAAAATACTTTCAACACGTTTCAACGCCTTATGCCCCACGTTACCTGGGTGGAGAAAACGCGCACGGACCACACCAATTAGTCGATACACAGGCCTTTTCACCGAAGACTCCACATTGTTCCACCTCACGATGGAAAGGGCTTTACACTTTCCTCTCGCGGTATTCCTCCGCCGTCGCCTCTTCTCACCCGTGTCAATCGTGCTGTCATATACGCTAGTACCGTGCTTAGCCGTGCGGTGGTGTGTCAGAGACACTCCACCGTAGTTGTTGCATTCTTCTAGACACGCCTCCCTTTCTCGGGTTACGATGCCTAGGAAACCGCCGAGAATGGCAAAGGAGTCGCGTTTACATGCTGTTAATTTGCGGGTATTTCGCGTAAATGGACGCGCACCATAGGGTACGTGAGCTTTGCCACAACCTCATCGCACTGTGACAAGAGCACACGCTATTCGATGATCCATAGCGCGCAGTGCATTGACTGCCGAGCCAACAATAACTGCCGTCTCGCACAGAAGTCCCGAAATTTGGGTGCGGCGGTGGATCTTCGGGGACATTTCCTTGAACGGAGCATGTGCCGCAGATGCGTCGCTGGTCGGATCAACAACGCCAAGGATTTGCCACGTTTTGTGTGTCAGCTAATCGTTGCCTAGTGGTGATGGTGGTAACGATGATGATTATGATGACGATAATTATGCCGCGGGCCTAAAAAGGTTACTGGGAAACCTATGCGGGGGGTGTTACGTGCTTCACATCATTATCAGGAGCACGTTATCATCAATTATGTGCTCCACATGATTGGTTTGTGCTTATACTTATTGAAACGTATGTTGTTCTGTATGTTGTATGCGTGATTCCAAAGAATGTAAGCACTGTTCGCTTCACTTTGCTGACTGGTCGAAGCATCTGCCTTACGGGGGTAGGATCCACCGCTCCTGGCACGTCACTACCGCCGCCATCGGCCCCTATTTTTGCTAGCGGATGCGGACCCGAAAAATGCCGACCAACTAGAGAATAACAGCTTCGCTGGAAAATATCGGCCACATCCAGCAAATTTTCTTAGAGCGAAATATCGTGCATTTTGAAACTGATCTCTTGCGTGCTATGCTTCGCAGTGAGGATAGAATCCCTTTCCAGTAAACGAGCCACTTTAAGAGTCAAACTCAAAAAAAAAAAAAAAAGACTCGGTCTAATCTAAGTTCGGCGGGTGAATGAAACACGGTTATGTTGCAATGCATCTCGCTTCAGGCACGACAATGGGGAAGCCTGCGTGCTTCTGGAACTTATTCTTGAAGTGTTCGCATGAACACTCACGTGCGCATAATGAGTGCTGCACGAAGTTCAGAACAGCTCATCATTGGGTACTATATATGAGAGTGCCTTGACGGCAGTCGCGGGAAGCCATTTCGTTAACTTCCCCCTGCCTCTCTAGAGTACGCTATGACCCTGCAACGACCGAATAAGGCACCACTCAGTGTATTAGAGAGGTGAGCTTTTTGCTTGCTTGCTTGTAAGTTCTCGTGGTGCCGGCTTTCGCGGTTCCGATTAGGCAAGTCACTTTGCATTCTTTCCGTAGGAGTCACTTACGCGCAGCCACGTTGCTGCAGTGCGCCGTGATACACTTGCCTCTCTCGACGCATGACGCATGCAGGCAGAATTACTCGAGACGCATTACCGTTGCCGACTTCGCTGCTCGTCTCCAAATATAGCGTCGCGCATAACCCTTTTCTCTGTTGCAATTACGGATACTGCCACTGCACAACCACTGGCTGTGGTAGCAACGTTACTACGAGACATGCATTCATACATGCATAACACAATCACCAAGTGGAGGAGGTATTCGTGGATGCGCTGTAGAATATAGGCAGAGACTGCTGTGAATTGATATTCTTCCTGAAAAAATAATTAAAGCCATGCTAGTTCCTTAATCATTCATCTAAATAAAGAGTACTAAAGAATTTCAACCGGGCGTGCGCAAATCCTCTTGTGCAATTCAGTGAATGCCTGCGATGAGCGTTCGATACTATACGGACAGGGTAGGATTAGGCGCAAGAATTGACGAGACAACTTTCCGCAATATATGATTTCCAGACAAACATTTGTGCTGATGAATAACAGTAATTAAGCGCACACTCTCAGCTTCGCAGCTACTTCTGTTTGCCTAGCATAAACCAATAATTTCAAGAGCTCGTAAGAGACAGACAGACAGACAGACAGACAGACAGACAGACAGACAGACAGACAGACAGACAGACAGACAGACAGACAGACAGACAGACAGACAGACAGACAGACAGACAGACAGACAGACAGACAAACAGACATACAGACAGACATACAGACAGACAGGCAGGCAGACAGACAGACAGACAGACAGACAGACAGACAGACAGACAGACAGACAGACAGACAGACAGACAGACAGACAGACAGACAGATGGACAGACAGACGGACACAGACAGACAGGCAGACACAGACGGACAGACAGACAGACGGACGGACGGACGGACACAGACAGACAGACAGACAGACAGACAGACAGACAGACAGACAGACAGACAGACAGACAGACAGACGGACGGACGGACGGACGGACGGACGGACGGACGGACGGACGGACGAACAGACAGTCAGAGAATTTTATTTACAAAGTCCTGAGAAGCTTTGCCCTATAGGGAAGTAAGAATTATTTTCTTTTTAGGTTATAGAGCTATTCTTTGTGTCTCCTGTCTTGTATGAGCTTTTGCATAAGTTTAAAATTTGTATTTGTTAGACGGTGTTGCTTCTGTTTCCTGCAGACTCATCATCATATTAAGTTATGCTGTCAAACCAAATTGCTCTGAAAATGAAGCGAAGCCGCAATGCATTCGATGTTTTTACAGGTCCTCCACTATTACCGGCCCATTTTACAAACAGCATAGGTAATCTGTACGTCTTGCAAGAAAAACCACATGTTGTTCACAAGAATATGTTTAAAGTAGTGACGGTCATAAAATAAGTTTTCCCTTTTACTTTCTAAATCTTCATGCTTCAAAAAAAAACATAAGCGGACAAAACGCTTCGTACTTCGTCCTTACTGCGCTAAGTACCTATTCTTAACGACTCATCCTACTAGCTGAGACATTTATTTGTGCCGTGAACCGAAGGCTCGCTAGGACTATATACGCTACACGCTATATGTGCCGGCTAAAGGCTATAAAGAAAATTAATGAGGGGTACATAGAAAACGCCTTTTTTTTCAGTAATTGGCATTGTGATCTTTGCCTTAGGATTCAAGGTTTATTTCTAAGCTAAAAGCTTGTTTTCATTTATAAAATCATATTTTATTATGGGACAGAGAGAATTATCATCTTCATTGAGCGCCTGGTCATTTAGTCTGGTGTCTTATGGTTCCAGGACACCCTTCATGTTGTATGCCATGGCTTTCAGAAAGATTACAGCTAGTGCAGGACAAAGAGTCAGCCTTTTCTCTGCAGCGTAAAGCGCAATCGAATATAAGCTGATTAACGAGTCTGCTTACAATTAGTAGTTCCTTACATCTCTTGCTGCTTTCGCCCTAAAGAGCGAGAAAAAACTTATTCACAGACGTATGCCAATCTGATTAGTGATACATGAAAGACAGAGAAATTGTATAAGTGAGTTCTCAGACACATCGAAAGTACTAGGGGTCTGAGGGTTTGTTTTCTGGCTCATGGCCTCAATCAAAAGCAGTACCAGATGCTATTTCTCAACTGTATGGCAGAATACTAACTTGGCATTGGCTTTAAGAATCGACCGCACTGAAGGGGAATTTATGGTCTAGTTGGCAGAACAAGGCGAAAAGTGGTAACTTAAAAGAATATTTACACCAGGTAAGCAGCGAACACTAACGAATGATGGTTCATTGCATGAACAACAAGCGTGAAGGTATTTGGCCAAAGCTTGCGCAATGTAAGCTAGCCCCTTCGCTTTGCGCATGCGTTGTCTAAAAGCTTAGGGTTTCATTCTCGATGTTATTTGTTATTCTTTAAAGTAAGCCTCGTTTGATTAGTGAGCGCCCACCCGGCGCAGTTTAACCAATTTTTCCGACCCATTTTCCGCATTCACGTTGTTGAGTAAGCACGTACGTAAAACTAATATTGGCTCGCTCAGCTTTGTCTTCTAGTGTCATAGGAAACTACAAGAACGAACACCGTAAGGACAACAAAACGGCGTCACGTCGAAAAATAAGACATTTATTTATTTATTTATTTATTTATTTATTTATTTATTTATTTATTTATTTATTTATTTACTTACTTACTTACTTACTTACTTACTTACTTACTTACTTACTTACTTACTTACTTACTTACTTACTTACTTATTTGAACATCCCAAAGCAACACTGGGGCTCTGAGCGATGCCATAAAGAAGGGTTGCGGATTGATTTCGACTGCCTGGGCCCTTTAAAGCGCTGAACCTTCAAAGTGCATGAGCATTTTTTAATTTAGCCCCCATCGGCAAGCAGCAGCCGCTGCCGGGAACTAAACCCGGGACCTCGTGGTCAGCAGGAAAGCGCCATAGTCACTGAGCCATCGCGGCGTCTGGAACATTGAAGTAGCGACGGAACACTCGAGACTTCAGTGAGAGGCCCTTAGCATAAGCACGACTTTCTTTTTTACCGTCAGAGACACAACACAGTTTTATTCAAACCATTTTTTCAGGACGCCAGCTCCATCACAATGAGAGACAAACTTCGTTGTGCGTCATAGCAGTGCGATCGCTGGCAGCGCGCAGGAAGACAAAGATACTACTCAACAGGAGGTGCATTGTTTCTTTTTGAATCAAAAGAATGGGTTGGACAGAGTCCGACTTTTGCGACAGCGCACGCTGGTGACACTTCTCCGGTGCAAAGCAAGGGAACGGGAAGCGAGCAAGAGTGCCGCCCGAGATTCGGCCCATGCGGCATCAAGCAGGTGTGCAAACAGAACTCTTATCACGTATTGGTGCAACCATGTGCCAACACACTGGAGTGAACGCTAACTCTGTTGCCTCTTACATATTTTACCAGCGGCTGGCACTCGACAGCTGAGCAAAGCGTGTGAACGCGTGGTACAAAAATATGAGCCCCATGGGGGCCCATGAAGCGGCGGCTTCGCTTTGCTTTGCTTGAATTTCTTCTATTTACTTCTAAGGGAAGGAAGTCAGTAGACGTGTGTAGTGGAAGCCTCAAAGGTATGTGCTATAGAGTTTTGTTGTGCTGTTAATAAATCCTACAAACGGAAAGCAATGTATGTGCACTGAATTTCAGATTTAAAGAGCATATATATGCAATTATGTTGCCATTCAATATCTCATTGAGCGGCAAGTCCACTATGAATGTTAGATTAAAAATTGTGCAGGCCCGAAGCTCCGCGCGGAGTGGGGATTGAGTCACGGGATGCACAGTTTTTCCGTCTGTCGTGCATATTGGCCTTACGAAAAGCCAACAGCCGTGAAGTTGGTTAAGCCCTTCTGTATTGTAGAGAACTGGATAAAAACAAAACTTTCTATACACTAAATAACAGATTACCGCAAAGCACAGGTCGCCTTTTATAATGAGAACATCACTGGTGTGCAGTAAAACAGAACGACACTAATTCGTTACTTTCATAGGGAAAGAAGCACTTGATTCTATTCATCAGAAATTTTATCATAAAAATATTTTCCAGACCTTGATATAATAGAACAGACCTGTAATAAATGCTCGCATTCTAAATTGGTGTTCATTTTATTAATATTAGACCGTACTGCGATTTCTATGTAACTGAGCTACTAGTAGCTCGCAACATTCTCGATCTGCAATCTTAGAGGACTTCCGAGCATGTGTAACACCGTATTTTCTTGCCCAAGATTTGTAAGCACTAAATTTTGTGATCTTTTTTTTTACTATTCGATTCAATATTTAGCTTTTTTTCGATTTTAGTTCGGTATTCGCAAACTCCTATATATTACGTCCTGCCCCTCCCCTCCTCCCACAATACTGCTTCTGAACTCTGCGAGGAAGACGAAAGAAAAGAAATAAATGAATATACAAACACATAAACATCTGCAAGCGCTTCCTTGGAATTCGCTCGCTCTAATCAAAGAAAAAAAAACTTCAATACACGAAGGACAAGCTCTCAAGCTTTCGATCTTTTCGCAGAAAGGTACGGCACATCACATGTTCCCTAAATAACAGAGTCAAGAAGCCACAGTGTTGTCAACGCAGCATTTAAGGTGGACCCAGAGTTGTAGAACATAGAACAGCGATAGACTCGAGAAGCACCCTTTGACTGACTTCTGATCACTTCTCGTGACAGCGCAACTACTACACGAACCACTCGGAGGAGCTTGGGCGTCGACAAAGGAAAGTTTAAATTGGAACCGAAGGCCATTCCTAGAGCTGAGAGGTTTGTTACAGCGACAGTACGGAAGTACTTGCGAGCTGTCTTGTTGGTGCGTGGTGGAAAGGAGAGCAAAGGTACAAGGCAGACGGCATACTCACTGTAGCGTCTACTCTATCTCTTTCAGCGTGGCAGCTTCTTATAATGCGGACAAGTAGAGCTGCTTAATTACAGAAAGGAAAAAGCGTTCTGCTTCGTGTACTGTTTGTTAAATTCCTTTCTTTTTTTAGCTTTTGAAGGATCCTTAAAAAACAGTGAAGGCCTTGGTCTGCATGCATTGCGGAATATTATATCAACTCGTACCTTTTGCCCTTTAATGAAGCCAACATCAATCATAAACTTACTTCCGGCGAAGTCGTTGTAGGGAACGTTTCCAAGCCCGTCGAGTCAAAAGGCGGTAATGAAACACACACGACTGAAGGCTTTATATATCTAATAAAAATCGGGCCCGTCAGCTTCTTTTCTTTGTGTGTGTATGTTCTTCAGATGTTTAATAAATCGAAAGAAGTGGAGTGAATGGAATTAAAAGAAAACGTATGGCACCACAATTGCCAACACGCGTACATTCACTCAAGTCGAAAAAAGAAAGATGCATGTAGCCTATGAATACAAACAACCGTGCATTCAGTGGCGTCCACAGGAGAGGGGCATGAGAGATATAAGATGGAAAGACGCAGCCAGGGGAACACAGGGGCGAGGTGTCACATGTTTGCATAGAGCATGCGAGGTGTCGCAGCTGCCAGAAGAGTGCTTGTCTTGTTGTGTGATTGAAACTACTGCAACTATTGTGAGACCACGAAGACGTTCGGTACACACCCACCTGGTTATTTGACATTCCTTCTCTGGCCTCCCCAAGTAAATGGAACGACAGAGCAAATCAGATCCTAGTAGCCTATGCTGTTTGACAAATTGGCGCACCCCCCCCCCCCCCCCCAATAACTACAAGCAAAAGATTGGTATGACCATGTACAGGCAGACTAGCAAAGGTGCCGAGAATGGCACGGGACATGCGCCCAGCCTGTACAATCCTTGCATCGTCTCCGTTCTGTTCAAGCTTATTTCGGGGTACGCCAAGGCAAAGGAAGCGGGTAAATTAACGCTAGAGTTAATGCGCATAGTACGATTGTAATGTGCACGTGGTATAAGTGTGCGTACACCACTCCAAACAACCTTACTGCTTGATCGCTTACGAAATGTGTCTGTTGACGTGTAATAAATTTCCTATTTCAAGTTTCTTCTTCTTCATGCGCGTGATGTCATCATCTAGGTAGGAAGGGGCCGCTCTGGGATCCTCTTAAAGGTCAGCTAGATTTTACGCTCTCTCTTATCTCATTCTAACAGGAAAACGTGACAAAGGTCAGCACCCGCGGAGTCAAATCGGGATCTAAAGAGTACCTTGTTTTTTCCACCTTCTGTCTAATGTTACTCACCTTCAGCGTGTCCTCTAGGCACATGTGGTGGTAAAATTACGAGCGAATGAAAAAAATAAGTCTAAAATAGGGACCACTTGGGGCCATTTCTTTAAGTGATGCGACAGAAAGGTAGCAACAGTGGCGGTGTTCGTTACTCCGACGGCGTTCTTCATTAAGCGGTCATTACACGAATGGCCAGCAGTGCATTCAGTCGCTAGATCGCGGCGGCGCGCCAGACGCGCTCCACCACAGCTTTGCAATACATAAACGGACAATAAAGAGAGTGACGCACATTAGTAAATTAGGCTTCAAGAAGAAGAAAAACCGCCATTTTAACGCGAGAGAGGCCTAGCGAGTGAAAATTCAAGCAAAAGCTGAAAATTAGTGGCAGCATGGCGAAGTTCACGCACCTGGCCACCTCACCATGACGTCACAGAGTTTGAGAGTGGCTTTCTGGGTTCTATAGTGAAGTGCTCTTCCTTAAGAAGGGGCCAAGTCGCGTTAATATAGGAAATGAAGAGCTAACCTAGAATGGTTCTAGAACGTTTACTGCGTCAAAAACATCCAAAATATGAAGAAAAAGAAGATTTTGTCATCTGGTGCGTCATAGTCATGCATAGGCAAAGATCAGTCATTGTGGCTTATACTGTCCACGCTGACATGTAGAAGGGGCGAAATTCAAGATTTTGTGCCTAAAGTAAATGCAGTAGGTGCTATTATATTCCAATAATTAGGGGCACGGTCGTAAAAAGCAAGATACACTAGCAAATTTAGCGAGTTTCCAGCCGAACACTGTCGTTAAATGATTAAGCGACAGGGAAATGGCAAGAGTAATGCTCCTCACTGGCTACTGTTCTCCCAACACTTGTTTTAGTACTACATGGCATGCTAGACAGATATCTTTAGTGGTTCGCATCGCTGCTTGCAGGGCAAGGTGGCAAGCGCAACGAACTGCCTTGCTCTTGCTTTAGGTTCAAATCTGGAACCAGCGTGACAAAGCCAATGAAGGAACGAAAAGTGGAGAAGGAAGGCAGGGAGGTTAACCAGTTTAGCCTAACCGGTTGGCTACCCTACACATGGGAGCGGGATGAGGGGGGATGAAAGATGGGAGGAGAGAGAGAAAGAGCACATAAAACAGCCAATACATCGTCAGTTACAGTCTGTCACTCTTGCGCAGTACGCGACATCACTGTCACAGCCGCTTGTCCAAGCCCGTATCCTTCATAAACCGAAGTAGTCCCTTCGTCGCCTTCAGCTGCGATGTCTTCTGTCGGCAATATGTGAAAATGGTTGCAAATGACAATGGTCTATTGTCCAGGTGCCCTAGAACGGACGCCATGGACTGTCTTTGAACATTATATTCAGGACAGTCGCACAGAATGTGTTCCAGCGTCTCCTCGCAAAGACAGGCATTGCAGAGAGCGTTGTCGGCCATTCCAATGCGAAACGAGTAGAATTTCGTGAAGGCCACCCCTAGCCATAAGCGATAAAGCAGGGTGGCCTCACTTCGGCGGAGTCCAGTTGGCATACAGAGATGCATCAATGAGGGCAGGTCGTGTTGATGATTGCTGCGGTTGGTCTGGCTGCTTGGTGTGCACCATAGAGAGAGCGTGATCTCCCGTGCAAGCACTTGAAGTCTGCTGGCTGCGTCGGACCGTGAAAGTGGTATGGCCTCTTCCTGTGTGTCTTCAAGAGCTGTCCGAGCGGCTTTATCGGTGTCTTCATTTCCTATGACGCCGCAGTGACTAGGCCAAGGTGATTGTAGTGAATATGCAGGAAACTATCTCTGCTCTGTAGTACGCAGGGAAAGAAATCGCACAAAGAAAGCAGATAGCGGTGACGACCTCCCGAGTCATTTGGGCTGCAAACGACCGGTGTGAACTCGTCGGCGAGCTTCAGAAGCCTGGTGGGGCATTCTGTAAGAGTCCATCTAGTGGACTGTCCATTTCGGCCGCTGCTCATGTGCTGATTGGATGGAGCTGTGCGAACAAGGAGGATACGAACAGCCCCAGACAATCAGCGGCGGTTGAAATGACCAGTCCACTTGGTGGACTCTTACAGAGTAGCCCCCCCCCCCCCCCCTCCTCTGGTCCGCGTGAGATAATAGGCCCATAGCCGGTAATCGCAATTGTACGCTCATACGAAAATCCATTAAAACCGAACAAAACTGCTCATATTTATGTTATTTTTCATAAGTACACACAAAACAGCACAACAGACTGCACATTCAAACATTAAACTTGGTTTGTTTAACTAAAACATGGCAGCTAGCTGTCTTAATTACAAAACAGAAATTATGTAAAGAGTAAACAAAATGGGGAAATAGAAATGATGTGACCCATGCTTTCTTAAAAACTAAGAAAATGACTCTATCTGATCACCATTTTGGGTCGACACGGGGAAGGCGGGAGATGGAAATTCCAGACGATGAGCAAAACAAGAACAAGGTGAAAGCGGGAGCCAACGTTTCGACAAGTGGACAATTCTCTTTCATGGCGACATATGCTTTCCTCGGCACAGTATATATAGGTAGGGTTCTTCTAAAGGGGAAAGGGAGTAAGGTGGCTGGATGCCGCAACGACCGAAGATGTGTTAGCGGCGAGCGTGTAGAACTTAGAATATATGAGTGCTGTGCACAAGGCCAGTGACACGGCCGTCTGTCAATCACGTGTCAGTGGCAGTGAGCACAGCACCCCTCTATTACCTGCTTCGCTGGTGGTCGCGGGCTATCGTGTCTCTGAAATAAATAATAAAAGGAGCGGCAGAAAATGATGCTCGTGAAAAAAGAATTTAGAAGATACTGAAATGGAATAAATATATAAATAAAAGGAAAAAAGGGAAATAAAGACAGGAAAAAAACAATAAGCAACCAAACTAAGTGTTGTTGCCTATAGCCTGAAATATAGCATAGCGAATAGATTATAAAGCTCCCTTTGAAACGTTTACGCCTATTGGTTGCAACGTCTTGAACTTACGGATAAGTCATGATTCTCTGCGTTTTCTTTCTTTTTCGGAACGGAATTTTGACTGTAAGATGTAGAGTGTAAGTTCATCAAAGTTATTACCTGGTTGGTTGAAATGCTCGCCGATGGCTTTTTCCCGTTTCAGCGATATATTGTTTCTTACGAAAGGAACATTCAAGCATATAAATCACATCCGAACTTATGCAAGTAAAGCTAGTTTTCACTTCGTGTGTATAACTATTTGCGGTGCTTTTAATCCTAATATCACCTTGAAGGTGCCTGCAGGTTTTGCACCTGGGGCGACAACATGCTTTTATTTCAGGGTAATGATGTTGGCGGACTTTTTCGTGCACTAACATGTCTTTAAAATTGTTGTTGTGGTGATGGGTAACCCTTGGTACATCTGGGAACGCTTTTCTCAGACGCTCGTTACTTGATATTATTGGGTGGTATTTTCGTAGGATGTTGTTTGTGTTTGTGAGGGCATTAGAATAGTTTGTTATAAAGCCTGTTGATCTGTTAGATTCTGGTCTAGGCGGTTTCTTAGCTAATTCCGACTATCTCTCCAATCTTGACGCGACATCATAAGCTCTGTCGATAGCAACTTGTGGATAATTTCTTTCTGCATTTATGAGGTGGATATAATCAGTGTCTTCGCTGCAGCTTCTTATTATTTGTTTCGCTTGTCCGACAAAAATTCGTCGCTTGTAGTGTTGTGGGTGATGACTGCTATACTCTAAATATTGCTGGCTATCCGTTGGCTTCCTGTAAAGTGTCGTTCTCGGTTTTCCGTTTTCTATATAGACCGTCATGTCGAGGAAGTTGATTTGACTAGGAAAGTGGTGAGCAGTAAACTTAATACTCGGGAAAAAGCTATTGAAATGGATAATTACGTTGGTTAACGCGCTTGTGCCATGTTTTCATAAGTATGTCGCCAATGTAACGAAGATAGGTGTCGGATTTTAAAGACTTGAATTTCAACAGGTCTGCTTCAAGCTGTCCCATGAAAAAGGTCGCATACGTGGAAGTGAATGGTGTTCCCATGCTAGTGCCGAAAGCTTGCAGGCATAAATAGAATCGAATTCCATATAGTTGAGCGCGAGAAATAGCCTATAGGGACAGTTAAACTTCAGGAGCATGCGCTTGGGGATTGATTGCGAAAGATATTGATACAGCTTCAATTCCTTCACTCATGGGTATGTTAGTGTAAAGGACAGAAACATCCAAAGTGACTAGAATAGCGCTGTCGGAAAGGATTGGGTTGGTGTTGGTACCGTCGATAATTTGGAGGAAGTAGGGCGTGTCTTGAACAAAAGCTTGGCGGGTGGTGGGGATGTTTGACAGGTCGTGATTTAAGAATTTAGATAGTGATTCGGTAGGTGTGTTGTTATTAGACACTATAGGCCGACCTGGGATTTCTACAGTAAATATTTCTTCTACAAGAACCTCATGTATTTTAGGAAGAAGATATAAATGCTCTGCTTCTTTGTTCATGGGCATCATGAAGTGATATTCAGATTGCGCGATTATTTCCCTGGACAGCAGTTCCGCTATGGTGTTTTTCACAGTATTGCTGCAGTTTGAAGTTGGCTTAGAATCAAGTTTTCTGTAATGGGTGTTGTTGTTCAGTTGTTTGGACCCCTCGTTCTTGTACTTTTCTATAGGCCAGATTACGACACTGCCGCTTTTGTCTGCTGGTTTTATTACAATATCAATTATTTCCGCAAGTTCTTTAAGGATTCGGTGCTGAGTGGGGGACAAATCTTTGCGTTTCCGGCAGTGCCGCGCTGACTCTAGCATTTCCTTTGAGATTAGCTTTATGTATAAATCAAGGTCTGGGCACTGTTCCGCTTCCGGTTCCCACGTGTTAGCTGGTCTAAGTCTCTACCCTGTTTTCCTAGGTCTCGCCTATCGAAAAAGAACTCCTTGATGCGCATGCATCTTGAAAACTCTGTTATATTTTTGTGGAGTTCGTAATCGTTTACTGCGCAGTTCGCGGGGCGAAATGTTTTTGGGTGTAATCCTTTAAGTAATCCGCATTTCGAACTCAGAGGCACTCATACAGAGCATATCGCCATAATGTTGAAGCGAGTTTGTTTTTTTTTCTTTTTTTTCATTGAGCGACAGCTTGTCTTAAACCTACCACTGAGCTTATTCGGTTAGACAGATGACCACGACGTCGATAACACGTCAAACCACGGGGGACGTAAGGAAAGAATGCTTCGATTTAAAATATTGGTGCGTTTAGACTGAAGAGCTCGTTAACTGCTACCGGGTTTGAAAATTTTAGCACAGAATACCTTTCCCCTTTCTCTCCCTCTATTACGTCTTTCATAATTCCTGTATTTATTTGAATGTCAAGCATAATCAATCAATCAATCAATCAATCAATCAATCAATCAATCAATCAATCAATCAATCAACAGTTACGACGGAGATAGTATCATTCCCCGTCAGCTAAGTAGAGCACTTTGTATCCTACAATATATATTGTTAATGCGAGGTCTTATAGAAGGCAAGCTGAGCGTTTCACTCGAGTAGATCCCCTCCAGTACAACAAAAAAGGTTCCTTCGCGGTCTTGCATCCTGTTCGAGGGAACAAGAGGTAACTGAAAATTCCTGCACGAGGAAAGCAGTGCGTCATTCATGCAGTCTTGCTGGGCACCTCGGCCACGATTATACAGTCCGCTGTCGTGCGGCTGCCACGACGCCTACGAATTTGTATTCAATTTAAACAGTATTTCAATGCGTGCGCGACCGACCTTTCACGTCGCGGAAATAGCAAATTTGAATGTAGTCGTTGCCTATATCGCTTGTAAAGGCCACTTTTAAAGTTCGCCGTAAAATATGGATCCGCCCTCCAGGGCTGTCAACGCATATTATGTGGCTTACCGCCAGCCCTATTCGACCTAAGCAGGCTACGAATAGCAGCAATGAATATACGCTTCACTGACCGGCATTAATATTTATAGCAACAAAAGTTTTGAATCTGGCGTCACCATGAAAACTTTCGGGCCATCTAACTTATTTCACGGGACATAGCGTGGTTGCGCTTTTGCCTCCCTTCGTTGCCTTTCTTAGACGCTCTACTGCGCTCCTTTCAGAACAAAAATAAAAGTACTGTCTCGGAAACGCTGACGCACGTCCCCTTTAAGCCACCTATTTCTTCTCTTCTACGCACCGTTTCCTTTTTGATAGCCGGGAATAAGGAGCTGCATCGCCATAAGGTGAAATATTTTTCTTACTTTTTTCTCTCTTCTATGTCATGTGCTTATAATGTCAGTGTTTTCCTCTTTCCTGCACAAATAAGCCGGGCTGTAACTCAGAAGTCTGTAAATGGCTTCTTGTTTTTTCTTCCTTTTTTTTACTTCCTTACAAGTATTCGCTTTGTTGAGAACAAAAAACAATGATACAGTGAATGAAACCTCCCCCTCCTCCTTCTCCGGCCTCCTTCCTCGCTCGAGGCAGAGTTAATATGCTGCGCTAATACCTAGCATTGTAAAGGTCCATGCGCTTCGTCAGCAAAGGTTCCTTCTTTCTTTCATTGATGCACACGTACACACGCAGATAATGAGAAACAAATGAACAAACCCAATGCCTACGCAAGACAATTAGAGAACTCTGGAGACTATAATTCATGTAGGACCTGTGTCCATGTAGGGATTGAATAAAAGTGACACACTGCATTAAAAGGAAGCAAGTATACACTTATAAGCTTGTTAACAGACTTACTGAATTAAAACCAGGAACTAAAAAAAAAATATTGCGAAGAAGAAATTATACAGGTCCAATGTAGAGTACCTGGGAACCACGAACGTCTTTTCAAGGTCTATAATTGATCCAAACGTCAACGTCTGGAAGACCCGTACATGTTACGTCTCGCGTACGCACCTTTTTATATGAGAAAGCGTGACTGTTTATAGGAATTACTATCTATTAAGTTAAACGAGAAGGAAGGGGGTTAGCCGAGGGGCCCGATTTTTATTACTCATATCATAAGAAGCCAACAAACACTCACACCAAGCACAACATAGGGGAAATTACTTGTGCTTAATAAATGAAATAAGGAAACGATAAATTAATGGAAATTAAAGTGGTCTGTTTTTTCATCCACTTTAATTTCCATTAATTTATCGTTTCTTTATTTCATTTATTAAGCACAAGTAATTTCCCGTATGTTGTCCTTGGTGTCAGTGTTTGTTGGTTTCTTATAATATCTACTATGTTAGTACTATTATATTAGCAATTACTTATTAGTGATTAATTAGTGTATTTATTTGTATTTTTAAAAGATTTCCTCACACACACACATTATATATATATATATATATATATATATATATATATATATATATATATATATATATATATATATATATATATATGCACGTCACATGACATCCAACGTATTTTGTAAGGACCTGACAGAATTTTTTCGACCACACATGAATAGTTCTCCTCCCAGAGGCGTTTTTTTTTTTCAGTTTTCCTATGACAAACATGTTTTTTATTTTTTTTTACTTGTTCAAATTTTAGTTCCTGACTATCATGTTTACATGTCATAAGTTTGCTCTACTCTTCTATTTCCGCGTTGGATTCGCTCATAAAATGTGACCTGATTCAATAGTACACTTATACCAGGTGTGAGGTCCTGAACAGGGACCCTGCATGCTCGCGTGGCGGGCGTGCGTGAGCACTCATTCGTTCACGCGAAGTATCTGATGTTGGTGTGTGGCGTTCTCCCCCTTGCACCTGTCACATAGTGCCTGCATAGTACATAATACTCAACATAGCAACAATATGCAAAAGCTCTGATATGCCAGACAGTGTGGCGAGTTTTTTTTTTTTTTTCCTCAGCAATCTTATTGAAATTTTGCGTTCTATTTAAGGTCCGTCAAGAAAAATATACTGAACTGTTCCCACACAGTAATGTGAATGTACAAAATTTCATCTTGGTAACGCGGTTATAGCACATTTCTGCCTTACACTAATATCCAGAATATGTAACGAATATCCATCTTTTCATCTATAACATCTGTAATCTATAATAATCTTTTCTTCTCTAATATCCATCTTTTCATCATATAACATCTTTTCAACGTAAAAAGGAGGACTGTTGACAATACCATCAACGTTATTTTCACGTAAACTAGAGCAATCTCAACCTCTGTTGGAAGTCTTGAATCGCCAAGTGATACACCTAATGTACCTTCAGGCAATTTCCTGGTTCATAGGGGTTTGAATCTAGTTGAAGGGAAGCTATTGAAACGCATTTAAACAAATGCTATGGCTAATTGCGAGGCGTTCAATTATTTGTTTTCATTTTTAATCGGATACAAGGTGAAATCTAAGGCAATTTTTATACACCGCGCACGTCATAATCTCATGCCATGTTTCTGTTTATGCGCTACCCCTTTCATAAGCTATGCCGAAATGCAAAGAGCAAATCAGAGGAGGCACAGCTTGAGACGTCGGGGCAGATCTGTCATGAAGACCTTGGTAATGAAGCTTGCCCAGGGCAGAGCGGTAATGACAGGTGTATGCGCAGAGCAGTACGACATACTTTTAAGGCTTTATATTCCTTTTGTCTCAGGGACACATACCCATTCTGGAGGAGAGAGAGAAACGAGAAAGGAAAAGGGCAGCGAGGCTAACCAGAGGGAAAGATCTTGTTTGCTGCCCTACGCTCGGGAGAGAGGGGAGGAGGAATTAAAGTCACAGAAACTCCATGGCCAAGAATGAGCACCTAGTGGCACCTGGCGAATGCTCCAAGAAGGGGATAGCGCAATATGAGAAATAAATAAAATCAACGAAGACGTTGACTATCAAGCGGCATATCTTCAGGAGTAGCACTTGATTTTCATTTAGCTTTCATTTATGATTATTTGTGAACGTGAGCATCAATTATGCAATTAAACCGTATCATTGATGTCTTCGGCATCAACGTACTATTTATTGACGAGGGCACATAGCTGGCCACCTGTAATTAAGATCGCAAGATTGCTTGATTGCTAGCGGTGATAGGAACAGAAATTCCGAAAACATATTCGCGTTATTATATTACCAGTGGTCGAACGAACTATGTCTCTCCATGGGTGTTTTAGAATCCCATATTGGCAATTTCAATTCTTCTTCATTCGACGAACCTCTGTTCTGTTTGGGTAAAGCACACTCACGAAGTGTAGATTTATTGACGATAAGCTATAATATTGCATAGTTACAGATAGGCTGCCACAAACGACGCCACTGGAAGCTTCAACGTAACCTTCACACCATGGGTTTGTTTGCTTGCACAGAAATTAAAGCGCACGGACATTTTTTTTTTCTTGTTTCACGCACAGAGTGTGGTCCCATTCTGGCAGCCAAACCAGAAACTCCAGCAGCGGCTGAAACACCACTACGACGACGAGCACGGCCCAACCGTCATAGGCGCTGCAGCGGAACCACGCGTATAGCTTGACCGCGTGTTCAAATTGTGACGCGCAGAAAGTGCGGCGAAACATCCCATCTAGGAGACGGAACGGAACCCGTTGGAGCAAGGAGACCAGCAATGGAACACTCGCACGTATTAAGGTAGGCATCGCGACCCGGAAGGGCCGCTCAGGAAAGGAGGCGTGATCGCTTGGCCTATGTGCTGCGCGGACACATACGCACCCTGTTCGGTAGCGCACAGCAGCGCAGCGTTGCTGTGAAAGCTACGCGGGTTTCACAGCTTCGCGAGCTCTTCCTCGTGACCTGCACAAACGCGCGCTGGCAGACGAGGAAGTGCTGGCTGTAGAGATAGCGTCAAATGAACAGCGGAGTCTGCTTACAGTTATGAAAGGCTGTGGCGTGTGAGATTTTTGTTTAAATTGGAGTCGATAGCCTCGCAGTTTTTGACGTTAACTTCCTGGAAAGTCCCCTTTCAATGTTCACTGTTTTCTCGGGAAAATTGACACGCTCTCCCACCTATGAGAGGCGCCTCTCTAGGTTTAGCAGCTTCAAAACAAACTGTTTCAAAAATAACTATAAAACAGCGCTTATATATTGTCCTCAGCGCGAAATGATGCTGAGGGATAGCTCATTTTACCACTAATTTATCGCTGTTGCTATAGACAGCAAGTAACGTAGGCAAATTGGTATCGACGCGCGCAACGATGTTATGCAGTCATTGTAATTGGCGGCATTCATTTCGCGATCTCACCAGAGCCCGGTAAACTCTGCGCAGAAGTCTTAGCAGCTGGTATCGGTAACGGTTAAGTGGTAACACTATTTTAAATCTTTCTAATGTCTGGAAATTAATGAGCAGGTTTACTTGCGAGGTGATCGAAAAATGTTGCAGGACCTCTTTATTTGCGCGCTCTGGGCCCTACGTCACACAAGTTGAAGGAAGATATTTTTGAGACTATGTTTGTTTCCTCATTGGTCCAATGTAGCAGCCCCATCACATAAGCTCTCCGCCATGCCCTTGAACTGTGATAACAGATTTCAAGCAGCGTCTCCTCACCGCTGAAAGTTTGCACATTGAGCAGCTGAAATACTGATGAGGCCGTGAAAGCGTTTTGTTGCTTACAACAAAGTCTATTTGTGCATAACAATTACCAGTGTGCTAGAGTCTTCTTTCCCGAAACTGTGCCGCCATTCACGAACAACAGAGGGAGCTGCAACTGGTGGAGAGGATGGAATGCGAAGGGCTTCACCATGCAAGTGAGATCCGTAGGTAATGTACACCTTCCAAAAGCACTTGAATTTAAAGTAGACGGGAAGCATCAACCGGTCAGCAGTCGTGATAAGCAAGAGGCATTTAGAGCACTGGTGGAGAAAAAGCAGGGAAGAGATTGGTACGTCTGGATCCGTTACAGGGATAGGTATCGGTACAAGGTACATAGAGTAGTTCGAAGGAAAAGAAAGAGAATTAGAGAGATGTATGGAAAAATGGTAGTATGAAAAGCGTGTATAGCATACATGAGTAAGTCGAGCAGGGTATAGGTTACTATTTGTCATCGCCCGGTTTCAAAGGAGATGCCAATAAATTATCATCATCCTCGTCACCATGAGCAAACGAGGTTCATTTTCTTCTGTTTAATAACTGGTGATCGAAATAGCTGCAAACACGACTTTGTTTACCTACCCCGATGACAGTGGGGAAACGCGACTGCACTTGACTTTTGTAGTTATCACTACCTACAATGTACCGTAGCTATAACGCTCGCGAGAAAGGTCCTTGCTGTTGGCAGGATAGTGCGCGTTGCAAATTGCTAGCATCGCTTGAGATAGACAATCTAGCACTTCACTTAAAGTTTGGAAGTTTCTCCAAAGTGGAACCTGAGGCCGGGAAGTAGTATGTCAGTTGTATGCTCGCTTCTCCAGGGAGTGTGCTGGCTTTGTCACATATCTGTATTCAAGAATTTTAGGAAAAGTTCATCGAATAAGCTATAATGTTGAATGCGAACTTTTGAACACGGCCTATAGAAAAACGTAAGAAGAGGCATTTCGGCACCCTTGTGTTTTCCTGTTTTCCTCGATCGCACTGAAGCGGACAACAAACAGCCTGTCGTCGATTTTTTTTAACAGCAATGATATGTTGTTTTTTATTGTTGTTGTGTGCAACCCATCTTGATCAACGTGTGTGAAATTCTGAAGTGTATAGAATCAGTGTGAAATTCGAAAGATGAATTCCTAAGTTCTTTTGATGCTTATAGTCTAGGTATAGTCAATGCATAGAGAGGAAAATCGCACTGCCTTCCAAACTAGCCGCCATTTTACTTCTGCAGTGACATGAACAAATTCTTGAGCACTTCAAGTCTCTTAGACATATGCAGGGTGTCTCAACTCTCATGCACCAAGGTGTAAAAACATGCAAATGCAGCTTAGCTGGACAGAACCCACGTAATCTTGTTTGCCGTCGCGTGGAGATACTCAGATTATTTTTTGCATACCGCCCAATTACATAATTAGTCTTAATTAAGCAATCAACTTCTCAAATATTATGGTAGGATGAAAAATATGAACGAGAAAATTCTAAAGCAACATGAAAAACTCCCGATGTTGCTGAGTACGTGCTGCATAAAGGTTTAGTCTGAGCGGGAAAGAAGCCCGCGAATAGACGCAAAGCGCCTCGAGCGGCCAGCGCGGCAATTTTACCACTGCTCCACTGCTCTGTTGGGAAGTGGAATCCGGGTGATCATCGTGTTTTCTTAGCATGCTGCCAGCTACTGCTGTCAGCATTTGCGAGGAGTAGCCAGCTGCGCTTAGGCGCGAAATTCGGTTTTCGAAGCTTCTGTGTACTAGGCGATGGCAGGATTTTAAAAGAGCGTTTGTAAAACAAAGGTTAATGACGCCCCGCTTAAGTCACCCGGAATGCGGAGCGAGAGCGGCATTTTACATTCCGCTGCCTGAATGAGCTTTATGCGCAAACTGAGCAGCTGTGTACAAATTGTTAACATACGCTGATCTGAGCGGAGCAGATTCCAAAGGCTCAGCTAAAGCTATTTATAGACTGAGGTGACCAGGCGCACCGATTAAGGCAATACGCATCCCACTTTTCCCGCTGTCCCAAGGCTTATGTGTGGGACGGTGTTTTGCCCAGCTTTGGCCTGTGCGAACCCCGAGATGTGCCGAAATGTGCGCCCTGTCATGCCTAGCTAATCGGCTGCTCACGTTCTCGGGTACTCGCCATGGTGAAGTAGTGGTTGTGGCGTTGCGCTGCTAAGCCCTAGAGCGCGCGATCAAATCCCGGCCGCGGCGACCACATTTTGATGAGGAGGAAATGTAAAAATACCCGTGTACCGTGCATTGGGGGCCGGTTTAAAAATCCCAGGTCGCCAAAATTTATCTGCAGTCCCTTTCCTACGACATGTCTTATAATCGTATTGTGGTGTTGGCACCTAAAGCCCCAGAATTCTATTTTGTTTAACTTTCTCGAGTGTGCGGGCACCACCTTCAAGAGGAATCGAGAGGCAGGCTGCAAAGGAAAACACTGTCGGAAGAGAGGCGGCGGCACCTGGGGTGCTATGTTATAACAAGGCTGAAACTAAAGCGTTCGCTTGTCTTAGAGTGACTGCTCAGAATGGCGCTTCTGTTGACGAAAGCGCGATTCTGATCAATCACATGACGACAATTCAACCGTTCGCTTTCCGAACAAAAATAAGATCGCACACCTCCTAGAGCGCACAACCACTTGCGGTTCTTACGTTTTCGCAAGTTATCTACAAATCTAACCCTTGAGCTAAATTACTCGACGTGGTGGCCATTACTTAATAGAGAAATCAAAATGGTTAATTGAATAATTAACACAATTTCACTTATTAGGTTATTACTGGTTCATTTACGGCACATCTACAGATCGTAGCCAGTGAGTTTCCAAGGCACATCGCCTTGGGACTAATTCTGAGGAAGGCGCCAGTTTCGATATATGCGCCATCACACTTGCGGTAAAAATGCACTGTTGTTCCGCTTGCATTTTTTAAAGAAAAAGCTGTTTCATACATTGGAGCACACAAGTAACTGGAACGTCAATGCTTTTCGTCGGACCCTTATAATTATCTGGAAAGTGGTGTAGTTCTGAGAATTTGTTCCAAGTGAGTACGCCTTGCGAACTAAGCAGCTACAACTTGTAAGCTGAAATATGTGCTGTAAATTATGTAATTAAAATGTAAGAAAGCATAATTATGTTAATTCTTCACATAAACATTTTGATTTCTCGCAGTAGTAGTGGCGGCCTCATCGATTAATTTGGCTCAAGGATTATACCTGTGCTTTCTGCCATAGGCAATTTTAAATATCTGGTGCAGCTGAAAAAACACCTAGTACGCGCACTATCACAATTGAGTATAGCAGAAAATAAAGAGAGAAGGCAGGGATGTTAACCAGAAATGCGTCTGGTTGGCTACCCTACTCTAGGGGACGGGAAATAGGGAATAGAAAGATGAGATACAAATAGTTAAGGTTTTTAGATAATGCATACATCGACAGTGCACTTGGGTACACAATAATATTGTATGTCACACTGCGTGGCAATTTACACACGCAGGTGCGAACAAGACAACGGGGTCACACGAAGATTGAAGCAAGTTGATCCAGCAGCGAGAGTACAAGAAACGACCAACCTAACGGAGTGGAGTGTCTTCGATGAAATGTTTACTCCGGGCTGAGGCTTCCCTTGTCCAACCAATAGGTTAGCAGATTAATGTGACAGATGCTGGTACATCATGCATCACAGTGTACCGGTACTGCACTACGCCAAACTTTCAGCGAGATATATGCTTGACTACTGGAACAATTCAGCCCTTCTTTCACAGGTTCACCTAAGGACTTGTTAGAAACTTTCATGAAGTCGCTTAGAGAAACCCTGCAGAAGCTCTTGAAGAACACGCCAAGAACACCCGTGTTATACTCAGCACATCTATTCTTTCTGGTCGGTACTCAATGCAATGTCATAGAGTATAAATTAGAACATCCGGCATCTTTTGTATTCATGCGCCAGCTAGTTCATGCCCCTCGTTCAGGCGCTGAATGTCTGGAAACAACTGCACTGCGTTTATAATGGTGTTCTCGCGCAAGCGTACTCTTGAAGAATTAAATCATTCATGTCCGATTGAGCCCCTTAAGCATAAAGATAAAAAAATATCAATCGAGAATCAGGATATGGTTGTAGCTATTCCCATCACCAATACAGTCTTCATGTGACCTGAAAACAAGCTGCATCTGCGAATTTCTTGGCCTGATCATAGTATAGAACGTAACTGACGGGAAAAGGCGTACGATTACTGGAACGCCGCCAAGCCTTACACAGAGCACGCAACAAAAACCTACAGGAAATAAAGACATACACTGATATTTACCTTTAGCCATTCACCCAAAGCGAGGCATTGAGAACTTACCGGGAATTGTTATAAGACTCCGTAGCAGCCTCCTTCTTGAAAAATCTGGAGCGCCCATTTTGCGGCTTGATTTATTGGTTGCACGTCAGCGATCCTCGCTGCTGCCTACACCAGACACTAGCTCAAAGATTGTGCCTCCTCCTCCGCCAATTCTTCGAGCCATCTTCGACTTGCCTGAGCGGTGACAGCCGTGTCTGCAGCTGGCAGAGCGAACTGACACTCAGTCCCGTAATGTTCGTGCAGTGCAGCGAGGGCTACGGTCAGCGTAATCTCACCAGAGAAGCAGACGAGCAGCTGCATGCGCTTCTGCTGTGACACGTCAATCGGAGCGAACGTTACGAAAGCACCCACACTCCGAATCTGTTCGAGGTAGTAATGGCAAGCACGGAAGGTTCTAGGGGCCGTCGCTCTCGCGATTAACGCGTGGGATTCACTCGCGGATGCCAAAACAAAGACGCAGGCTACTCACGTAGTCTTACTCCCACTGCTATGCTGATTGCAAGACGCTGTTTATGCGCCGTCTGCCACGTCATGTTGAAAGCGCCGCCGTTCTCGTCGGCTAAGCGAAGCTAAAGCTGGATTCACACGGCGGACCCGATTCCGCGGGCAAGCATGACGTGGCTCCGTGCCGCCGAATCAAGCAGCGCGTAAACTCGTTAAAAAGACGCCGCAAAAGCGTGCGGCCAGCACAATTTTCTTTGTAGTTCATTATCCTTACAACCTGAAATAAGTAACAAATTTGCTTACGTTCACAATAAAAATAGCTAAGGAATCCTCAATTTTCACATGCTATCTCAGCATAACCTTAATGGTTTGATCGAAATCAGTCATTAGTTGGGTTTATACAAAGGGTGCAGGCGCTCGGTAAAGGCGCGGATATAGTCCGGCGCCACACGCCCGCCACCCGAAAATTCAAAGCTCTACAGAGTAGCGTTCCGCATAGTCATCGTGACCGGCGGTGTTCGGCGCGCTTCGACACCGCTGGCACGGGAATAGAACATCTCTTACGTCACGCCAGAGCTGCTAGACCACAGTGCATCGCGCGCTTGATTGGCTGGCCGGCGGAATGCTGCCGTACAGTTGCGTCCGAAAAAGCGCTCGCTCTCCTTGCACTTGTGCGCATGCTCTGGGGCAACAGCTGACTGCCACGCTGCAGGAGACTACGCTCAACGCGCTGAACCTTTGGACAAACTTTAGGTGATCCTGACATCAGCGGACGTATCCTGCCTATCCGACTTTGCCAGACTCTGCCTGGCGCGCTGGAAACGCCGGGCTGTGTCCGCGCCTTAAAGGTGAGACACCTAAAAGCTCTATTCGAGGTTTGTAGTATAAACATTACCCGCAGTACAGTCCCGAATCTCTTACACAACTGCGCAAGTGGCGCGCGGCAGACCTTTTAGGGAGCTGGCATTCCGCTTTATTTTATTTTTATTTTACCTCCACGTAAGCTTTTTACCATTTTTACTTTGTACAGTATGGTTCCCTATTCCATATTTTATTACGCTTTTTCTGCTGTGGCCGTAATCACCCTCCTTACAGATCTGCTGCTTTTTGTCCGAGTTTATACTGGTTCACGAGTACTTGCAGGGTTATTTATCTTTACCTAGACAATACAATGTAACTGTTTCGTCCTGATTCCGTTCACGTGGCAGGTTTCCTTCAACGTCTTCGTGCTTCAATGCGAGACAGAGAGAGAGAAAGAGAGAGAGAGAGGATATACGGAAGTCAGGGATGTTAACCAATCAAGAGTCCGGTTGGCTACCCTACGCTGGGGGAAGGGAAAAGGGGAAGAGAGAGAAGGGAGAATTAGGAGTGTCAAAGCGGGTAAACGTGTGTGTGTGTGTGTTAAGGGGGGGAAGCTGGTCGCATGGCAAAGGTAGAGAGGAGATGGGAGAGTTTAAAAGAGTGTGTATGTACATGTATGTATGTGCACGTGGCCGTATATATATATATATATATATATATATATATATATATATATATATATATATATATATATATATATATATATATATATATATATATATAAAGAGAGAGAGAAGCAGGAGATGTGTCGAGGGAGCTCTTGAACAGCACTTTGTAATGTCGTAAACGCGGTTTAAATAATCAATCCGGGACATCAAAGAGGTGCGTCGTAACGCTCACGCATTTCTCTTGCATGTGCCTCTAAATAGTGAGTGAATTTTTTCTTGGCAGTCCTCGTCTTGTGCTCCATTCTTTTGTAGAGCAATCCAGAGATTTTTTTTTTTTTACACCATCGCTGGCAAGAATTTCGTTCTTCTCGGGACACTTATGTCCATAAGCTCCTCTTCGAGCTCTTTCTTTACCAATCGCTTCTTGATCGCCAAAAGTAGCCTCAGTGCCGTTGGAGTGTGTGATTCATAATGGAGGCCCACCCATTCATTACCATGACATCATTCGTTTTCAGATGTAATTCTTGTTCAGCAACCTTTCGGGTCCTTTGGACATATATGTAATTTTTTTTTATGTGTGTCTCACACACGACGCACTTGTACAGCCTTGCCGCCCTCCCCCCACCCCTTGAGATAATCGTTGCCCTCTTCATAACGCGTCGAAATGTTTCCTTTATATAACGGCTTGCTACGGCTTTTACATCTATCTCTTCATCATCCTCCTTGTATTTCTATCATCGCCCTAGTTGTGGGATTTACTTATGCCTTCCTCATGTTAGCGCATGCCACAAATGGTTATCTCACTAGTTCTGGTTCAGAAACGCCAATAATTGTTAACTTGTTCTGTGAGCAAAAGAGAAATAGAGTAAATAAACAAGAATGATAATGAAGAAAGGGGTCCGGTTGGCTACCCTTCACTGGGAAAACTAGGAAATTAAGCCCGATGATAACGTAAATACACGTGGAGAAGAGGATGTCCGTAAATTGTGCAGACAAATGCGAAGTCATTAGCGTCATCATCAAGTCAGAGGCGGCATGCATCGCTGCCAAAGCCTATCTCGCAGGTCTGCAGACCGCGGGACACGGTATAGCGTGCTACACTCTTATACAAATTTACACCCTTTGGGTCGTACCTTGCGACATAACAATAATCGTCATCTGTCTTTTACGCATTTCCTTTCTTTAGCGCTGCGAGCCTGGTGCTTCCAAGTCGCGAATGCCACGCGCGTTATCAGCGTGGCAGAGCATTCTCGACAGGAAAGCAATATCATTTTCAAGAAAGGAAACGCAAGCAAGGCAGATGAGGATTATGGTTGTGTGAAAATTATACACCCCAAAGGGTGCGACTGTTTTTAGAGTGTAGCCATCTTTTGTGCAGGCTTCAGTTGTGACCACTGTTCTGAGATATACACTCCCCATATGCACGCCTAAACAAATATACACCCTTTAAATCGTATCTTGCCACACAACGGTAATTGTCATCTGTCTTGCTTGCGTTTCCTTTCTTGAAAGCGCTGCGATCGCTACTTTCCTGACGAGAATGCTCTGTCGTACTGACAACGCGCATGCTGTTCGTGACTTCGAAGTACCGGCATGGTACCGAGCTCGCAGCGTTAAAGAAAGGAAATGCGGACAAGACAGGTGACGATTATTGTTGTGTCGCAAGGTACGACCGAAAGGGTGTAATTTTGCTTAAGAGTGTATACTCGTAAGGTATCTAGGAATTTGGACTTGTAATAGATTCGTGACTAAGCGAAAGCGGTGCGGCAGTTGGTTATACTTATTGTAACGCATGACTTACTGACTCTATATTTACAGACAGGACACTGTAGATCAACGAAACTCAGAATGCCGTTTGCGATGTGTGAATTTGGTATCCCCACTGATTTGGGTTTGCCACTCTCTCTGTCTAGTTCTTTAATTATTCGTGTATTCTCGTTCTTGCTTCCCTCAATTGTCTTTTTTTTTTCACTGGCACGTGTATGTTAGTGCTACGGCGTGATAACGAGTGTTTCCTTTTTTTTTACTCTTTCTTCGTATTTCCTTTTCTTTTCGTTCTGATGGCATGAAGTAGGAAATGCCTTTCTCCATCCGAGAAAAGTTGACTTTACCTATATTTACCAGCAGGTTATGCATCACAATACGTGTGTGTGAATACAGGTCCAAGGACACGTGAGCGCTATGCTGGCAAAGAAGAATCAAGGGTGGTCAGGAGAAACTGTTCGAGTAGGTCAGATCACTTTGCGAATTCCAAGCAGCGCCTACAAAGCACTTTCAGTTTATTAGAAGCTAGGTTTTTTCTTCTTCTTTTTTTCAGCAGGTGTGTTCTGGAAGAGTGGCGGCTCATATTCTCTATACACTATATTTTTGAGAATGGAAATGAGAAGGCTCGCTTTTATTTTAGGAATATTTAGAAGAAAATGGGTTTTGGTCTTTGCCTAATTGCAGAAGGTATCTCTGACACAATTTTAACCAGTTGGGTTCATTACCCCGTACTACTTTCAAAGTTTCTTTTTTTTTTTTTTGGGGGGGGGGGGGGGTCTCTTTAGTAGCGAAACGTTTAACTCTGTCGGGCTTAATAAACAAAAAAGAAAGAGCGTTATTACATTACACTTCCACGGTTTGAATGCCGCTTGTGTAATCCGGAATCGAACCTAAAGGCTTGTGCTCAGCAGCCAGAACGTGAATAGCAGTGAGCTTTTCCTTCTCTATTACCTGGTAAAAAAAATTTCAATTTAGCCAATTAGAGAGCTCGCTATCCAAAACTCTAGCCAAGAAAATCTTTGTAAACAAGTAAACATTTTACCTTCGGAACCTTGCCGCCGTTGCAAGGTGCACATGATCAGCCATGCCGGTGGTCAACGCTCACAGGATTTCGGTGACAAAACTATTATTACTCCTTCGTAGATCGTCAAAAATAACAATAGTGTGATAACACGAGCAAGCGCAGGGGCTCCAAGCCTGCATCACCTTGCTTGGGAGTGCTCAGGAATAAAGACATTGGGGGACAAGTGCTAGCCTGTGAGGATAACGTTCTTCGAGGACTGCACCTTGCCACGGGGTAGCGTTCGACAGACATTTCACTCAGTATGAAACCTCAGATGCTAAGCTTCCATAGTGAATCATACTTAGCCGTATGTCCATTTTTATCGTCAACTTCCTTCAAAATAAACCTATAGTTATGGTATAGATGAATTATTCTCTTTTACTAAATAGCCTTGTTGAAACATTGATTTTACAGAGCCAAAGACTGACCGACTGACTGTCAGTGCCACGAGCTCGAAATGCCCTTCGGTTCGCGAACAGCGACGGACTAGCCATCACTTCGATGAAAGCGGCCAGCCCCGCCCATTCTAAAAAATCTCAAGCTGAGGCTGACGAGAATTCCGCGCTGTCGTCTTGTCCCTTCAACGGACGTGGCTGCGACGCATGTCGAATGGAGAAAGCGGGAGTAGAGGCAGCCAAATCAATGCCCCACTGTAGTGTATACATATGTAACGAAAGAAAGAAATGGCAACGGCGGCTTCGCTGGAAAAATAGGAGCATGCATGAAACATTGAGTAGGCCTGATGAAAGTCATGGTGCGCTGGAAAATGCGGTCGCCCACGTGGCCAAGGTCTTTTGTCATCTTTGTCACTACACATATTCTTCAGCCCGAGACAAATTTTATTCGTCGGTGGGAGGCATAAGCGAAATCCAGGCTTTCCGTCTTGCCGGGTCTTGCTTTTTCGGCGGTGCCCTATGATTACACCACTTCATTCTCGCCAGGGCTGCAGAATTCATGTCAAAGTTGGTCGCTGAGAGCATTATTTTCAACTTCTCTATATTTTCGTTACATTGCTTCTGTGCATGTGTCTGCTATATATATATATATATATATAAGCAGGGATGCGGGCGCTTGTCCCATAACAACACCAAGGCGTCATGCTGTCGCGGCAGGGTCGCGGCAGACCGCCTACTAACTCCTGCTGAGCTTGTTTGAGAGCGCTGCCTTATTATGAGGGCGGATGGTTTGCCACGTGACACTTTTCATTTTTAGCGCGCTTTCTGTAACAACAGGGGAAAAATAAATGGGTAGAAAGCGTTTGGCTGACATTAGTCGCGAACGTCTCCAACGAGCGCATACGCATCATACATTAGGCAGGTGTTCTGAATGCACAACGCTCAGCTTCTGTGTCATCGAAGTTCCGTCTTCGTAGACAAGAGCGAGCACTGCTCCAAGCCGGCCATGCACGTATCGAGACCAAGGCGGATCCAAGCATCGCTGAGCTTAGCAAAAAAAGAAAACCCGAGCTCGCCAGAAATCGCAAACAGCGTCAGCATGCAGGCGGTGAACTGGGAAAGAGGAAATGGGCTCCATGCCAGATATGCATCCGACGATGCAGAGTCGCTCTCATGCGAGCATCGCCTAAGCGGATCAGTGCCTGGCTACCACGCTGACGGTGCGTCTTAGCTGATGCGCTGTGGCGCTCGCTATGGTGGTGGTTGCAACAGATAAGGCGGGCGAAGCGGTTTCCAGCAGTACGTGAAGAACGGTCGTAAATAACCGCATTACCGGTCTCAACGAGCGAGGATTTTGATGCTGTCTACCCGTATCTTCGCGAAAGATGAAAGTGCAGCACGTTTCTGGGTCGGAATGTGTATGCAAGGAGTCGACCCCTGTACTGTGCCCTTAGTATATATGAGCTTCCCATGCACCAGCCTTAATTCGTCTTGACAAGAGGACTTTAGTGTATCTATGTTTATATTTAGTTTCTGCTTTTTACCGTTTACTCAAAGTAAGTGTCAGCGTTACAAATAAAATTTTAAAAAGGCTTGGTTGCCTGATATTTCTGGTAGTGTGAGCTTTTTAAATCATTTTGCGTTATGCGTAAAATAATAACCTGAAGAATTATTTCTAACAAATAATTTTCATGGTTTCACCGATAAAGTTTCATACAATAATTACTAGAGGGAACTCTTCTTTTAACGGGTTCATCATTTATTGGTACCACAGAGAAGCAGTGAGGTTGCGCCGAGATCACTCTGTATATACAATAGGATATTGCAAACTGAAAACAACCACGAGTGCATCGGCCACTGACACAGAAACTAGACCTCGATTTTCTGCGCCTGCTCGAATCTTCTTTTCAGGACGCACTCCAATATGGCGACAGCTCGTTTTTCGAGACTCACTGGTTGCATCGATGTTCGTAGGTATGCAAGAGCTCGCGCTTTGACACATGGCATCATAAGTTACGACAAGGCGAAGGAGGAGGAGGAGGAAAGATAGAAGGCAGGTACTTTAGCCAGAAATGCATCTGGTTGGCCACCCTACTCTGGGGGACGGGAAAGAGGGGAATAGAAGGATGAGATAGAGAGAGGAGAGGGGAGGAAAGACACGGTGAGCTCGCGCATGCACGCGGAGGGCCTGCAGAGGAAGTAAAAGGCTTTTACACAGGCCAGTCGCCCTCAAGAAAGGCAAGAGCGCATTCGCGGCTTTGTGGCCCGAAGAGTGAGGGGGACGGTATTCAAGTAGCACCTGGACGGACAGCGGCCGATCGCTAACAATAAAACCGAGCACGTCACGCGGCAATGCTGTGGTCAGGTAAAGCAGCAGACAGGAACTGCTTATTGCAACTCCGATTTTTGCTTCATTTCTTACCTGTGTGCAGAATCAAAACCCGAAAATTCCCGCTCATTCTGTCATCCTGTGACTTTGTCTTAAAAATAACTAATTTTGTAGCGGTAGCTCTGAAAAGCCAATAATGATATCACGGGAGCCGCTCTGTGTGTGTGCTTGTAATAAACATAGATGATTTCTTACCACTGGCGATAACATCATAGAATTTCCTATCATTACTAGAGGGAACTTTGGCGCGGCAATTGTTCAGCCACCATGGAAATGGTGGACCGTACATGCATTTGTCTGATCTTCGTACTTGGGAATACAGACGTTCTACTGGACGTATTTATTACGCTTTATCTGAGCCTAAATTGACCTAAATTTTGAATCAATTGACACTTTTTTAATGCAGAAGGTAATAAGACTACGCAAGCACGCGTGGTCGCTGTTAATTGCACTGGTTCCAATTGCCCATTCGTCCGTGGCGTAATAATTTCAGTATCGGTCTTCAGTGCTCGAAATAACGTGTTCGAATCCTGCCGCCAGACAGTTTTATTAATGTACATATCATTATTTATGGCGCCGTACATTATTAAAAGCGATCACTTTACAAAGTCACGAAGCCATTTACAACCAGAAGGTCGAAGTTTATAAAATCCATGTACTACCCATCATTCAAACGGTGGCTGAACTGGTCTGCTTGCAACTCCCATTGACACTAGCCCCACAGTTCCCTCTAGAAGTTGTATGGAACTCTATGGATAATATACCTGGCATCCCAACTATTTTCAGCTACTGCTACAGTTGGCCATCAAGGACGTCGCCCCGCGAGACACTATTGGCGACGGTGGAGTCTCGCATCCGCTAGGTTACATGCTTTCTTTTTTCTTTCTAGAGAGACCGACCGCCGGACCACCTGCACTCCCGCCGACTTGTTCGTCTGAGCGTAACAGATGTATCTGCTAGGATTTTCAAGCATTGTTTTTCCAAACGTCCAAGAGCACTCTGGCGCGTCGGTATTGTATTTCTCGAGGCCCTATACAATTTTCGGCAACTTGGAGAACCACCATTGTCCATGCATTGAATACTAAACGAAAAATAAAAGAATTTTCAGCAGCGAAACCAGCTTCAAAGGCAGTCAGTGACCCCTGTGAACGTAAGAGGAACGGCTGCTTGATGGATTGTTACAGCCGTATACAGCCTCTCAGGACAAAGAACGGCTGCAGGTTACCGCCTAATGGATGTCTATACGGCGGTATACAAAGACGCCCCCGTTGACGATCACTAACCCGTCAAAACAAGAAAACAGCTACACACTGAGATCAATCCCAGCTGTCCCAGAAATAGTCTGTATCGCGGTTGTCTTACGCGTTTCATGTGTGTCGGGCTGTTTACGACGACTCATAACACGACGCGGTTAGATACTGGTTGAAACCAATGCAGGCACTTCAAATGCCAGGGATTGCAATACAGCTCAGTATATTTCTTTTTTTCTGCATTATTTGTATAACTTTTTTCTTGCGCATTTATGAACTAAGATAAAATATGTAACCTTCGCCGTCTAACAGGCGCCGACACATCTAATAATAATAAGGAAAGCTCAACTGAGAACAAGATCAGAGGACTATTTGAAATACAAGCCGGCGCAGTCTGAAAAATGGTATAAAGGGTAAGAAAGGTAGAGTGCACGACTGAAATCATACCTTTTACGAAATGCTTTCGTTAGCTCACAGCAGCGAGCATACGATATTACCAATTTTTTTTTAATTTGACAAATACTTGGTGGTGTTGATGTTTTCCACATTCCCTTTTGCAGAGCGTTCCCCACTGATATACGTTTAGCGAAAACTTACAGTTGCATGTAGGAACCTATTGCAGTTTCGACATACTATATGTCACACTATATAAATTTCTGTATACGTTTCGGAAATCTCAACAAAAACGCACGCGTTAGAGCACAGCACACTAGTATGGTAAAATATGTTATTTAATTTTTGGTTTCGCGTAAACGAATGCCTTTAATTGGGTGAAAATTGAACCCTTAATTCTTCGCTCTTGTCTTTAAGAACCGTGGACCACTCCGTACAACGCTGTTCTTTTCTTAAATTGCCAGAACACACTCTTCGTAACTGTTATGGACAAAAAAAGAATCTGACGCGGTGTTTGCCGCAAAGCAAGCGTGCACTTGATGTCTTCAAGAAACCCGCCATGGTGACTTAGCGGCTATGTTGTTGGGCTGCTAAGCACGAGGTTGCGGTATCAAATCTCGGCCGCGGCAACCGCATTTCGATGCTGGTTAAATGCAAAAATACCCGCGTCCAGTGCATTGATGGCATTTGAAAGATCCCCTGGTAGTCAAAAATTATTCCGTAGTACCCCACTACAGCGTACCTCATAATGAGTTTGTAGTTTCGGCCCCTAAAAACCTAGATTAAATTTTCTTAATGTCTTTGAGACAGTTGCATCAAGTCTAGATTTTGTAAAGTTTCAATTCGATTCGTGACTTAGGCCGTTCTTTGGAAGACGAATTACACTTCTGAGGGACATTTTTCTAACTTCGTTGCTGATCATGAGAATGCTGAACTTGCCTTCATCGTTGTGCATCTTTCTTCTATATCATCATCACTCCTCATCCAGCCTTTACGTCACTGTTCCCCCTCCCCCTGTGCAGAGTAGAAGCCAAGAGCACGCTAGCTCAGGCCGACCTCTCTGACTTCCTTCAAATAAGTTCTCTATCTCTTAGTCCCGCGACTAATGACAAAAAAATACGCCCTGCGTTTATACATTTGCGAGCCCATTATCCCCTCAAACGATAGGTAAGAGAGGTATGGCCCTTATAATTCCATTTTCAAATAAAAAATATTGCCCTATACCGAGACGTACAAGTTATTTACTTCAACTTCGCTTAACTGCTTTTCCTTGTTATAAAAAGAAAATTATTAGGCACACCATATAATTTCCAGTTGTGACCACGTAATAAAAGGTAGCAGAACTGAAGAAGTAACAAGAAAGCGCTCTTGGCTAGTATCCTCAACACTTTTGAATATGCATATTTCAACACTGGCAGGCAAGACAGCTTGACGCAGAGAAGAAGCGAATGGGGCGCGAAGAAAAATGCATGCCACTGCTCATCCGGCTTTGAGTTCACTATTCGTTAGAAGGATGAATGATGTCCTGTTCGTATCTCCCTTGTGCCCACTTCTCCGCTTTTCGTCATGCTGAACGCATAAGGAAAACTGGCCAGTTTATAACTCCATATTAAAATAAAGTACATAGTTGCTTGCCCTTGTAGCTTTTCTTATAGAAACCACTGCCGCTTCAGCGAGAGCAAGCATTTCTCATCTACCAAAAAGGTTTTTTTATCTCTTATTAGTGGGCGTCTGCCAAATCTTGCATATGTTAGAATTTTCTCAAAAGGGTTTCAAGCGTATTTGTTCTTGCTCAGATACTGCTGCCATCTTTCCTTCACAGGGATTTTCACAGTTTTACTGTTGTATTTCTCCTGCTTGTTTTCCAAGATCATCGAAAGTGAATTCGTCTCCGCTGGTGGCCAAGGTCTCTCCAGCTAGTGGCGCTGATGACGCTCAAGAGAAAAAATTTAGCCGCATTCACGTTTGGACGAACACTGTGTTAAAAGTTCACAATTACCTCTTCACCATAGAATTTCTTTTTCCTTTGTTTTGTAATTGTATTCCAGTGGAGCGGAGTGAATTAAATTTCTTCAATGCCAGCTAGACGGGCGCCTTTGATTCGTTACAGCGGTGTGTTGAGGAGTTTCACGAATTTTTTTTCACGCACTCACTGTTAACCGTTTCACACTACGGTCTAGTGCGCCACACTTAGTTATCTCTATTTCCTCTTCCTACTGCCTAGAGAATGATAGTCCTTTGCTTTGCGCTTTACATGTGTCAAAAAGGATAAGATCAAACTGCCAAGGAAGAAACAAAATCTTGGTGGACATTGCAGGGACAATTACTGCAGCCTTTTCCTAGAAGGTAATTTCCTCTCTCCCCAAGTAATATTCGGCATTAAGGAGATGTCCTACTTGTATCTAATTAGAACATATTGAAACCCGCTACCTGCGTTCAATTTCACAATAACCGCCACATGCTTCAATATGTTAGAGACCGAAATTTAACAGTCCGGGATGTCAGACAATGTTGCTTTTTGATCGGACTCATACTATGAAACGCTCAACTTTTTTTAATGTTTCGCATGGAGCAGGCCATTACGCCAGAACTTTCGCGAATATGTGTTCATTCACCCGTGAGCTGTACAGTTCTGAGGCGAGCGAGAAAGGTTCCGTCCTTTTAACTTTGGAGAGCATAACACTGCTTTATTATAAACCTACATCAGCTATACTTCTTCATTTGACACCATAGTGCGGAACTTACATGACATATTTTATTTTTTTCTGCACTTTGTGGAGATTTCGAAGGTGACCAAAACAGACCACTTCAAAAATAATTGAGCTGGTTTCTTCCCATTATGGTCGCAAACACGCGTTAACACAATTGCCGGCGTGTGTTCGCGCCGAAGGTTTGCTCCTTCGCTAGTTGCTTTGTATATGCCAGAAATCTTTACGGCTGCGTTAACTTGGTGCCATAACTGTGCAGATGGAAGCAAGAACTAGGCCATATAAGTCTACAGAGCACATATTGCAAGAAATAAAGAAGGAACTTCTTTTTTCATATTCATGAAAGTGCTCAAGATTTATGCGCTTCAGAGGAGCAGGGCATGTATAGGTTATCCTCGACTTCACTTGGCCGCCTTCGTTTCGAGCCTGGGAATCAAATATGCGTGGAACAAAACTGAACAGTCCGTTCAAATTAACCTCCACGCATGCCGGTGGTACTAAGCCGGGTCTGCTCTGGAAAATAATATCTGGCCCGCTTGGTATACCAACAAAATCCATATGCTATCGCAAGCGATTCATAGGAGGCGACGGGTATGTATAGGCGCATCCTTAAGCACATTTTGGTCATACAGCGATGCACGCAGGTGATGCACACGGGCTCAAAACTCGGAAAGGCACAATTGAATATCACAATCAATATGCACAATTCACAAAGTTTTTTGCCATTGGCTCATCGCCCTCGATAAAAAGTGACAGGCCTGCGTGACGCACGCAGCACAGTCACAGCGTAAGCTGGAGGAGCGCCTCCATAGGAGCGCCATTTTCGGCCGCACGGACAAGAAAAATATACTTCCTCTTCTATCCTTCTTTAGGAATTGGAAAAGCGCGACTTCACCTACAAATTTACATGAATTAGTTTTCTTTTGCTCATCGTTACTACTATTAGGGCTTTAGCGCATTTCCAAATTGATGTGAACAACAGAAAAAATTGGCCATCTTGGTTTGTTTCTGGGAATAGGGCGCATACAATGAGGATCGTGTAGCGTTTCAACTGGACGAAACATTGCGAGGGCTCAAAGCTCATTCGTGGCTTTGCTTGTGAAAACCGATGTAAGCTCGTGTGAAATACGAGCGGGTGTGTACGTTTATGAGAGCCGACATACAGATCACTTTTTTTCAAGTGCCCAATATATACAACGCGCCAAAGGATCTAGAGGACACTCTTGTTACACGTAGGTCCCACTAAGTAAGCGGAACGCCATAACGTATAGTTTCACATAGCTGCCACCAAGTAAGAAGAACATATGTGCGAAACAAGATTAAAATTGAATGGCCGGCAAAAACGGGCCAGGCTGACCGATTGCGTTAATGTTGAGTCCACTTTGACAAAGACTGCATACTCTTAAGTGTGAACACTCGTTAACGCGAACTTGAAGAAAGCGTGCAAATCTGTTCGTCTTATCAGGAATTGTGAACTGAAGTTATTCGCAGGCTCCAATATCTGCCTTCCATGGTACGCCCTATAACAACCACAAAATTAAATAAGTGAGACAGCAGTAAACCCAAAAGGCAAGGGTAAATAGACTGTTGTTTTGCGCACTGTTTAGCGCACAAGTTCCAGCAGTCCAATAAGTGCTGCCTTACACACTCTTAATGTGCTACAGAAGGAAGGAAGGAAAAAGTGGAGAAGGAAGGCAGGGAGGTTAACCAGTTTTGCCTAACCGGTTTGCTACCCTACACATGGGAGGGGGATGGGGGGGATGAAAGATGGGGAGAAGAGATAGAGGGCACATAACACGGCACACACATCGTTGGTTACAGTCTGTCACTCTTGTGTGGTACGTGACATCACTGTCACAGTCGCTTGTCCAAGCCCGTATCCTTCATAAACCGAAGTAGTCCCTTCGTCGCCTTCAGCTGCGATGTCTTCAGTCGGCGATATGTGAAAATGGTTGCAACTGACAATGGTCTACTGTCAAGGTGCGCTAGAACGGACGCCATGGACTGTCTCTGAACATTATATTCAGGACAGTCGCACAGAATGTGTTCCAGCGTCTCCTCGCAAAGACAGGCATTGCAGAGAGCGTTGTCGGCCATTCCAATGCGAAACGAGTAAGATTTCGTGAAGGCCACCCCTAGCCATAAGCGATAAAGCAGGGTGGCCTCACTTCGGCGGAGTCCGGTTGGCATACAGAGATGCATCAAGGAGGGCAGGTCGTGTTGATGATCGCTGCGGTTGGTCTGGCTGCTTGGTGTGCACCATAGAGAGAGCGTGATCTCCTGTGCAAGCACTTGAAGTCTGCTGGCTGCGTCGGAACGTGAAAGTGGTATGGCCTCTTCCTGTGTGTCTTCAAGAGCTGTCCGAGCGGCTTTATCGGCGTCTTCATTTCCGATGACGCCGCAGTGACTTGGCAGCCACTGAAACGTCACGTGATGTCCTTTCTCATGTGATGTATGAAGTAGGCATCTAATATCGAATACGAGCTGTTCAGATGGCCCGCGACGCAGAGCTGATAGTACAGATTGTAGGGCTGCCTTTGAGTCGCTGAAAATTGACCATTGTCGAGGTGGT
This sequence comes from Dermacentor andersoni, assembly GCF_023375885.2. Taxonomy (NCBI): domain Eukaryota; kingdom Metazoa; phylum Arthropoda; class Arachnida; order Ixodida; family Ixodidae; genus Dermacentor; species Dermacentor andersoni. The sequence continues at coordinate 24,263,941 of NC_092816.1, read as the reverse complement.
TCCCGATTGATAAAACAAAGTGCAGCTCGAAGAGCAGCTAGTTCCGCAGATGTAGATGTCGTTGGGTGGTCAGTCCTAAAGCTGATGGTAATACCTCTTTCTGGGACGACTGCAGCACCGGACGAACACTGGATGTTTGTGGAACCGTCAGTATAAATATGTGCACTGTCTGCGTACCTCTCGTGCAGAAGAAGCAGAGACAGTTGTTTCAGCACAGGCGACGACAGCTCAGACTTTTTCCCGATTCCTGGCACGTTGAGATGGACTGTGGGGCTGACAAGGCACCAAGGGGGCATCGATGGTTTAGATGCAGCGGTGAAGCCCGAGGGAAGTTTGTCGTTGTACTTGACGATAGTTTTTGAGAATGATGCTTGGTGCCTGTCTGAAGGTAGTGTTGCAAGGTGGTGATAGGGGGCCCGTGCCAAATGTCTGATATGCGTTCTCAGGGTTTCCACCGTGATGTGAGTCTGCATTGGATGGTCCCGAGCAATCGCAATAGTTGCCTCAGTTGACGTGCATCTCGGCAAACCAAGACAAACTCTGAGTGCTTGAGCTTGCGCTGCTTGCAGAACACGAATATTTGTCTTGCAGGTGTTGTTCAGTACAGGTAGACTGTATCTTAAAAAACCGAGAAAGAGAGCTCTGTAGAGTCTCAGCATTGCGTCTACTGACATCCCCCACGTCTTTCCTGTCAGGTATTTAAACAACTGGGAGGTTGCTGTTAGGCGTCGTTTCATGTAAGCCACGTGCGGGCTCCAACAGAGGTCTCGGTCGATAATTACGCCTAGAAATCTGTAGGTTCTGACATAGGAAATGGTCCGCCCGTTGATTGAGATGACATAAGGCGTCATTGGTTTGCGAGTAAACGCCACTAGGGCGCATTTTTCTGGCGATATGCTGAGACCTTGTTCACACAAGTAGCTCGCTGTCAAAGTAGCCGCTCTCTGAAGCCGTGCACGTATCTGAGGACGTGTGACTGCCGAAGTCCAGAGACAGATGTCGTCTGCGTATACTGAAATTTTGGTGGTAGTTGGCAAGTGTTCAGCAAGCCCAATAAGAGCGAGGTTGAATAGCGTCGGGCTGAGAGCACCGCCTTGAGGAACGCCCTTGCTGGTATAGCGTCGCGTAGTTGGGCCATCGTCAGTTAATACATAGAATGATCTTGCAGATAGGTAACTTGCAATCCATAAAAATACTCGGCCACCTAGGCCAACCGTCACAAGAGCGTCGAGAATAGCCTCATGCAATACGTTATCGTATGCCCCTTTCATATCTAAGAATAAAGCTGCAGATAAACGTTTACGGGACCTTTCGTGCTGGACATATGAAACGAGATCAACTACATTGTCGATGGAAGAGCGGTCACGTCGGAAACCAGCCATGGAACTCGGATAAATCTTGTAGTGTTCAAGGTACCATTCCAGGCGGCCAAGGATCATCCGTTCCATTATCTTTCCTACACAGCTGGCCAACGCTATCGGGCGGTAAGAGCTGAGCTCTAGTGGGGATTTGCCCTGCTTCAATATTGGCACCAGGCGGCTCACTTTCCATTCGTCAGGAACATTTCCCTCCTGCCATGAGGTGTTGTAGAGACTCAATAGTGCTGTCCGTGCGGATTCTCCGAGATAGCACAAGGCTCGGTATGATATACCATCTGGACCCGGAGATGATGAGCGCCTGCAGAGAGCTAGTGCCGCCTCGAGCTCCTCCATTGTAAAAGGAAGGTCCATGCGGCAATCTCGGGAATGGGGGACATCATCTCGGGCTGGAGGATCTGGGCGTGTCGCTTGGTCTGCCATTCGCACACAAAAGTCTTCTGCGACATCGATGTCTTGCCGCCCTTGGAAAAGCGCGAGTGCCTTGAATGGAAAACGCTGTTCCGGAAGGCAACGCAGACCTTGCACCGTTTTCCAAATTTGAGACAGCGGCTTGCGGGGGTCGAGTGTTTGGCAAAACGTTGCCCAACGTTCCGACGCTAATCTATTCATTCGACGCTGAATCTTCTTTTGTATCCTCCTGGCTGCCCTAAGGTCATGGATTGATCTTGTACGCCGATATCGACGTTCCGCCCGGCGACGAAGTGCGCGAAGTCGCTCTAATTCTATGTCGAAGTCGTTTCGCGTGTGAGAGATCGTCAGTATGCGAGTGGCGTTCCGCATCGTATTTTTAATTGTTTGTTCTAACCCAGAGGGCAGGCCCTCGCTGCAGGCATCTTCCATATCAGATTTGAAGTTGGCCCATTGAATCGTCCGAATGGTATTCCGTGGGCCAGATCTAGACATCAAGCCTTTGATGTTCAGATAGGTGGGAATGTGATCACTCCCATGGGTCTCAATATCTGGAAACCACTTCACATATCTGGCGAGAGAGTTGGAGACAAAAGCAAGGTCGAGGCAGCTGCCGTATGTCACGCCTCGAAGAGAGGTGGGGCTACCATCGTTCAAGAGAGTAAGGCCATAGTTGTAGGCGATGCTTGATAATCTTCGTCCTCTTGCATTTGTCTTTGTACTTCCCCATGCTGGATGGTGTGCATTGAAATCTCCTATGATGACCCATGGAGCGGGGCAAACACTCAAGATATCCGCTAATCTTTTAGTGTCGAAATTGTTGGAAGGCGATATATACACGCCTATGAGAGTAAACAAGAGTTTGTTCTTTTTAACTGTGACGCATATATACTGATTGTCGTCGTGGGGCGCAATCGGTTGCAAAACATAGGTGAGTTCCCGACGAACAAAAATGATGATTTTGCTGCATGCACTATTTGTTGATGACATGAAACATTCGTACCCTGACAGTCTGATTGGTTTCGACAAGTTGGGCTCACAAATGACGATGAGTGGAAACACATTGGTGTACACATACTGACGGAAATCTGAAATTCGTGATTTTAGCCCTCTGGCGTTCCACTGCATGACGGACGCTGCCTTGACTTCTTTTCGGAAGGATGGGGTATGGGTAGCCATCTTTCTAGTTGAGGGATTCAAGCACTGGGTTTAAGGCGTCCAGCACTTTAAGTGCGCTTCGAGCAGACGGTGTCCCCATCTCAACTAAAATCGTTCGGATGGCCTCCATGAGGGAACGTAGCACCGAGATGACTTGATCTGTTTTAGGTGAATCATCAATGGCCGGAGAAGGCTCCGGTGGCGCCGTGACCTTCTGAGGTTCCTTAGCAAGGGAGCGGCTCGGTAGCGTAGGCCATTCCTCTAAAGAAAGAGTCTTATCTGATGCCCTCGTGGAAGTGGTGGGCCCTATCGCGTCGCGACTAAGTGGTACCGTAGTGGAGCGGGTACTATCGCTTCGCTCATGCGCCTTCTTTGAAGACTTACGACGGTGCCGACGTCGACGCCGACGCCGGACTACTTCGGCTGCCTCCCTGTGGGCCGAATTGTCTCTGGCCATTTGCTTCAGAACCGCGCGCTCCCTCTTGATGCGGGGGCAGTCTTTCGACGAGGCTGCGTGAGGGCCGCTACAGTTGGCGCACTTCAGAACTGTGGCACCGCAGGTCACTTCTGCATGAGGTTCAGCGCAACGGGGACACAGAAGCGAGTTCGGACACACGCCCTTTACGTGTCCTAGCCTGAAGCACTGATGGCATTGAAGCGGCTTCTGGATGAATGGTCGAACTGGATGTCGAAAATGTCCGACTTTAACGTGGGAGGGTATGCAATCCCCCTTGAAGATTACTTTTACGCAGCGCGTATTCCCAAGACGGCGCACTTGCGTAATGATCGTGCCCTCGTTTGCCGGCTTGATGAGGCTAGGTAAATCTTCATTGGGAATGGCAATGTCAATGTCGTAAATTACACCGGCTATCGATGTGTCGTCGATCGGGATGAAGGGGCGCATTTTGATTCCGCCAAGCTCCGTGATTTCTTGAAGTGTTCCAAGCGCACTCGCGTTGTACACGTCTATGGCGAGTATATTCTTGCGTGGGTTTATTCTGATGTCTTTAATTTGATCCGGCACCGCACGTTCCAGAAAAATGGATAGGGCTTGCCTGTTCAGCAACCGTAGGTTGCTTGACGGTTCTTCCGGCATAAAGATGATGACGTGTGGCCAGCGCGCAGGCCTTGACTTCATAGTCGTAGTGCTCGTAGGAGGTGACGGCGCTGTGTTGGCGATCTTTCTCTTCGCCCTCTTACTCCGGACGGGTATGAAGCCGTCGTCGGATGAGTCGTCTTCCGACATAGAGTACAGCTCGGTGTCCTCGGTGTCGCTGGGGGAGCCAACTCGCTTCCTTGCGGTTGACAGCCGTGATGACTTCTGGCCAGGAGGGCCTGTGGCATGCTCCGCGTCCATGGTCGCAAGACGGGGAGGTAAGGCACCCCGAAAGGCAAAGAGTTCACCAAAAATGCAGAGAGCACAGAAACAAGCGTTCTGTCAAGAAGACACTTCGTCGTCTTCCAATGTGCTACAGATGTTGTAGGTATTGCTAACGTATTAGAAAAGAGTGGACTCATTTGTTAGCATGCCGACCAATGCGTAGTGTACATCAGCAATAGAGAAAAGTTTAAATCTGAACTTCACCGTCACGAGGCAGTGACGTGACGTGAGGCAGTTAATCCGTGACGAGAGCTATGTTGTCTTTTTACGAGCTATTACGAAATTTCAAAATATCGGGGTATAAGCGTGGCGCGTGATAAAAGCAAATCTACCGCAGCTGGGCACACTCGCGAGTGATTTGATGGGAAATAGAAATATATAATCAGATGAAATCGCAAAAATGGGAACGAGGACACATTACTGAACCAAGAACATCACAAGCTGTGGTTCGAAGCGATTGACACGCATTTCTATCCCTGCAGTCTAGTATGCAGAATGGAATAGGTTTGGGCATGTTGGTCATTCATCGTAATGCAGAAAGAATTACGCAGTAAGGACAAAGAACAAGTCGAAACATGACAAGCGGTGACTTTCAACTAATATTTTATTGCGGATCACCAGCATATATATACACCCATCTAAATCTACGAAAGGAAATATCAGAGAGGAAGAAGGTAAGTAGGTCTAGTGTGCGCATCGTACGACGGTGCTCGAACCATTTATACAAAGCGTAACGAGCTCGGAAGGACGAATATGCGACGTTGTTTTCTGAAGTTTTGATCAAACTTTCGTTTAGATCATGCTTTCTTTTTGCAACGACAGCCATCGAAACAAGCGGCTTGTTGCGCCGCATCGACGTCATGTGGTGGCAGTGGAAGCCGGGAGGCAGGCGGAGGCAAGCACTGCAAGTGTTCATGAGAGTGGCGGCTTGTTGGGCTAGTTGGTACATGGTTGTTCTAGGAGAATGCCAGCAAACTTGAGAGTAGAAAAAATCGAGATGCAGACATAGACAAAGAGAAAGGAAGGTGGCTGGTCTAACGACTGAACCAACTTAACCACTCAGTTGTTGGAGCAGCCACCTTCATGTAAACATGAACGAAAGAAATGGAATAATCAGGAAACAGATAGCGAAGCTCAAATCTCTGGCAATTTAGCCAGTTCCTGGAGATTTCCATGCACTCGCACGGAACAGCCTGCAAACCAACGACAATTTTTGTTAATACAAAATTACTATAATTCTGAATTCTAACGGCCGCACTTGAGCATAATGAGAAACACCTGTAAATTGGTTTCTTATATGTTTTCTGGCTGAAGCAAGAAAGGCCTCAGGTTTTCGCTTACCTTTACAGCGGCTAGCAGCAGTCAAGAGACGCCATTACATTGATTAAATGTGTGTCCTTGGTTAACTACGATGCAGTATATAAATTCCTTCTATATATCATGGGGTACGAGAGCTGGTTAAAGGACTCGTTTACAGAAGTCAGTTCTACAAGTGTCTAGCCTAATTGATGCGAGTACCTTGCTTTACGAATATTTATGTACGCTGCCTATTTATCTTGAAGTCATTTATCTTAATTTAGTACTGAAAGCCCTCATAATCTTGTCTTATGCCTTCATTGAGCAAGCGCTTGGTTATAAAGAGCTTCAATTCTTTTTACTCAATAAAGAATATGACGCATATACAGGAGGTCCCAGCTAACTTTAGCCAGAGTTTAAATATGTGCGAATGCCCTGTAGCTGGACATAACTAAGTTAATGCTGTTTGCCGTCGCTTGGAGGCACTCAAATTATTGTTTATACCGCCTAATTAGTTAATTTGTCTTGATTACCTAATCAGCTTCTCAAATAATATAATTACGGGAAAAGTGGCAAAGAGAAAATTGTAGGGCAAGATGAAAAACTCTCGATACAGCTTTCTGGTGCTGAATACGTGCTACATAAAAGTGTGTTTTCTGAGCGTGAGAGAAGCCCGCGAATAAGTGCCTCGAGCGCCAGTCGCGCCGCAGTTATGCGTGCATTTGCGGGGCTTCTTTCACGCTCGGAAAAACACTTTTATATAGCGCGTATTGAGCAACAGAAAGCTGTATCGGGGGTTTTTTCGCTTTGTTCTACAATTTTCTCATTGTCGCTTTTCATCTAATCATAATATTTGAGAAGTTGAATAAATAATTAAGACTAATTATCTAATTAGACGGAATAAAGAAACATAATTTGAGTAGCTCCGAGCGGCGGCAAACAACATTACCTTGGTTCTATCCAGCTACGTGGCATTCGAATATTTTTTTTATGCTCTGCCTAATTCAGCTGGGACACTGTATATTAAGAATTAGGTCCTCAAGTCAAAAAGGATATATGGCCGAACTCATCTCACGATGACTATCGAAGGCAATGCCAATAACAATTGAGCAACTTAGCGAGACGCTTTATCCCTGAAGTCTATTTAACACATGTAGCGGTCATTTTCAGAAATTCGTTGCTTCGGCTATGTGCCACATACTCCGATGTCGTCCCACTTTACTAAGTTATTCACTTGCCAAAGCACCCATAGGCATGGATGCATTACGGTAGCCTATGACGCCGACGCAGTGGTGATAGAATGACGACGAAGGAATTATAGCGATCGAATGGCAGACGCGTATAACGACGATGGCATGGCGTGAATGACATGTCGATTCTTATTTTTTTTTATGGGGTTTTACGTGCCAAAACCACTTCCTGATTATGAGGCACGCCGTAGTGGAGGACTCCGGAAATTTCGACCACCTGGGGTTCTTTAACGTGCACCTAAATCTAAGTACACGAGTGTTTTCGCATTTCGCCCCCAACGAAATGCGGCCGCCGTGGCCGGGATGTCGATTCTTAAATTATGACGATATAGATAATCACGACACTGCGACAGCGACCACATGAGGACGCTTAAATGACGATTGTTTGACGACGGTGGTATGACGATGGCGGTAGGACGACAACTGTAAAAACATCAGACTCTCTTAAGATCTCTCTCAAGAGGTGAACGGCGAAAGCCTACTCTTTACATTCGCCTCTTTCTCTTTGCCCATTCTCTTTCTCTTCTTTCTTTTCCTCTTTCTCTTCTTCGTCTTGCTCTTTCGTTCTTCTTTTCACCTATTTCTTCTTTTTTCGTTCCTTCTGTTTCTTTGTCTTCGTAGTGATTAATGTTCATCACTGAGCATTTTAGTCATTTGTAATGAATTGTAGGCATTACAAGTTGTCGTTAGACATATCGGTAATTTCGTAGTCATCACTAGTCATTACAAGTCATTTCAGTCATTATTAGTCATTACTGTTCACTACTAAGCATTTTTAGTCACTTTTAATCAACTGTGGTCATTACAAGCCATCGTTAGACATGCTGGTCATATCATAGTCATTAGTAGTCATTACAAGTGATTAGTAGTCATTTTAGTCATTACTTCTCATTACTAGACATTTCTAGTCATTTTTAATAAATTGTGGTCATTACAAAGCATCGTTAGACATATTTGTCATTTCGGAGTCACTAGTAGTCATTACAAGTTATTAGCAGTCATTCTTAGCCATTACTAGTCTTTAATAACCTCTACCAATCTATATTATAGCGTTATCATTCATTAACTGTCACATGAATCATTTTTCCTTCTTTAATCTGTTTTCATATCGCGTGGTTACACTTCGGTGGACACTCCGGAGGTCAGGTCTGCTGACACAAACTTCACCATGAGCCTAGAAAGGCTTTCGCCTTAAAAGAAGCGGGAATGGCGATGTCATGACCAAGACGGGATGACGATGACGGTATGACAACGGATGCATAATATCGTCTGTGTAACGATGACACAATAACGGCGATGGCGTGACAACGGCGGCATAATCACTATTGAATGGCAGCATGATTACGATAGAATGACAAACAAGGAATGACGTTGGTGGATCGACGAAGGTGGTATGACGACGATGGCATGATGACAGTGAAATCAGTATATCGAAGTAATGGCAATGGGGACGCAAATGCGTGACGGCGATGGCATGACGACAACGGTATGACGATGGCGGAATGACGAGAGTGGAATGTAGCAGTTACAATCATAGCATTGAAATGACCGCGACGGCACCCCGACGACGGTATGACAACGGATAGAGGACGACGACTGCATGACGACGATGGCATGACAATGGCATGTAGACAATGGGATGATGACGAGTAAGTGATGACAATGGCGTGACGATTACTGTATCACTTTACTTGTATGACCACAATGGCGTGACCAAGAGGGCATGACGAGAGTCGGATGACTAAGGTGTAGTGACGATGATGACACGGCCACGACGGCGTTACGACGAGGGACGGACAATGCAGACATGATAGCGACTGTATGACGATGATGTCGTGACAAGGTCGACATATTCCAGATTGAATGATGACAGTATGATTACAATATACAACGAAGAAGAAAGATTGGCGTCAATGGAACCACGAAAGCGGTATGAATACGACGGCATGTTTACAGTGGGATGACGTTACTTGAGGTGATGGCAATGATAAAACGAGATCCGACTGTGTGACAACGATGGCGTGATGACGATGGTATGACGAGAGTGGGATGACAAAGGTGGAAGGGCGACGATTGAACGAACACGGTGGCATCATTATGGCGGTGTGACTACAAATGCATGACGACGATGGCTTACGGACGGACGGAAGGATAGATAGATAGATAGATAGATAGATAGATAGATAGATAGATAGATAGATAGATAGATAGATAGATAGATAGATAGATAGATAGATAGATAGATAGATAGATAGATAGATAGATAGATAGATAGATAGATAGATAGGCTCAAAACCTGAAGGAGGCAAAGAATGCTATTCGCATTAAAACTTCGCCGGTGAACTCGAATGAGCAGGTGCACAAAATGGCTGATCCATATCCGAGTTTGTGTGTTCATTGGTAAAAATAGGACAAGTAATATGCCAATAATCTATTATTGTGCAAGTTCTGATGCACGCCAGTGCTGGAAAGCCTGGTCGGCAAAAAGTATTGTTTTATACTGAATTCCCATTTTATTAGTGATGAGAGACAGCCGTCGCTCAGACACTTGGTTTGTAGCATTATTTTAAGTCTTAGCTTTTTCGGCCTCAGCTGTCCTTTCTCTTACATTCTCATTTCTCATCTCGGCTCTATAATAATTTACCACCAGTTCTTTTTCTCGAAACTTACCGTGTTTACAAGTTGCCTCCGTACCATTTGCTATATCTATTCCTGTGACCGTTCTCCATTATTTTTTCCGTCCCTTCGTAAAGCACTGACGCAGAGCACTGATTCCCAGCACTGATTACATCGTCTACTCATATATCATTGTCCCCCCTTTCCTATTGCACATCACGGCTATGTGCTCTCATTCTTTTCTTCCTCCCTAGTTTTTCGTTGGCTAAATTTGGTTCATTATTTACCATTTACGTGTTCTCTGACTCTCGTACTGAACCCATAGAAATAGACGAAAAAGGAGACTAATACTTACAGTATCCTCTGTGCGCAGACGTAAGCTCAATGTCTCATTCCGCCGCTATTTGCTCTCTCTCCCCGGGCTTCATGTTTTGTGGCCTCTTTACATTATTATCTTCGCTTACTCACAGTGATTTCCTAACATTTACTTTTCATCTTGCGGTTTCACTATAGTTAAGAGCGAATGGTCTAAAGGTAACGATACACGAATTTTGTTGCTCGGAAGGCGTCTAATCATGCCGTTATACTGTCTTCTCCCATTTTGCACCTGCCTTTGCCGATGAAATGAAAATGGGGCAAGAATGGACTTTCAACCTTATATAAGTATGTACCCTCCACTGACACGACAGTCACTTACTGTATCGTTTGATTTGAAAGCCTACAATTGATCTCCTGAATTCCGTCATAACAGTTCGGGAAGCACGTAACCTGAGTATGTCTTGAACGGATGTTATTGGCTAGAGATTGTACGGTGTACAAAGATAATGAAAAAAGTATGGGTTTTTCGTTGACACAACATTAACGCGCTATATCGTTCTGTTTGCAAGCGCAGAATTGATCGCCAGGATTCGGTTATAACAATTTGTAAATCATGAATCCTAGGTATGTCTTGAACGGATATGATTGGCTAAAGATTGAAAAATGTGCAAAGGTAACGGAAGTATGACTCCTTCACTAAAAATAATACTTGCGCGCGCAGATGATTGATTGGCTAGAAATTGTACATTTTGCAAAGGTAACAGAAGTGTGGCTCCTTCGCTGGCGCCTTATAGACGCAGTGTATCATTAGGTTTGCACAAACAGAATTGATCTCCGGGATTGAGTTGTAACCACTAGTGAAGCACGTAACCTCTTTCTTTTCTTGGACGCATGTGATCGGTTAGAAATTGTATACTGCGCAAACGTAACGGAAGAAGTATGGCTCCTCCACTGACGCGAAATTGACGCAGTGTATCATGCATCTGGCGAACACATAAGTGATCTTTTTCTCGATTCTCCTTCCTTTCCTTATCTCTACTTTGTTACCACTTTACCTCCCCCTCCCCGCTCTCCCCAGCGTAGGGTAGCCAACCGGATTTTTTTCTCTGTTTAACCTCCCTGCCTTTCCCCTTTCCTCTCTCTCTCTCTTCTCGATGGGTCGACTGGAAGCTAAATCATTTCCTACGACTACTAGGCCTTCCATACAAAAGTGGAGATAAAGTAAGAAAGCAAAATATGAAGAAAAAAATGAAGAAGCAATGGCGGAGAAAGAAAGGCACGCGCTCTCCCACAGCCAGACGAGCTGGCACATAAGAGAAGTAAGAAATAATTTAGTATGAGAAAGAAGCTACAAAAAAAATAGGACATAGCAAAACGATATCACAAGAAGAAGAAACACAGCGTAAGAAACATGTCATAAGTGACGACATATTAGAACGAAGGATACACAGACGGCCCGTAGCAATGGGTCTCCCTCTCCGACAGCCCCCAGAGCCTACGGCTACGATTCATTCTTGCGTCATGAAAACTGCGGCGAAGTCATGGATTGGCCCATTTGGCTTGTCATGATGAGGGGGGGGGGGGGGGGGAAGGCTGCAGGAGATTAATGGTCCCCATTTGCGATCGCCTTACTTCCGTCGTGGTTGCTTGTCCGATTTCTTTTGTGGATCTGGTGCAATACAATACGCATGCCTATTGCTGGCTTCGTTATCGATTTCTCCTTTCTGGGAATCTGCAAATACTCAACTCATGACTGCTTATAATCATAACTAAATGTTTCTGTGAATATATATTTGCTCTGCCGCAAATATATTGCTGCAGTGATTCACGACAAAGAGAGAGAGAGAGAGAGGGAGGGAGAGAGACAGAGGAAAGAGAAAAGGCAGGGAGGTTAACCAGAGGGGAAGATCCGGTTTGCTGCCCTACGCTGGGGATAGAGGGTGGGGCAGGTAAAGTGATAACAAAGTAGAGATAAAGAAAGAAAGGAGCACAGACGTACAATCACAATCGGTCACTGTCGCCGCATACTGTCACCGCACAGCACAGTAGTACTTGCAGCACTATAAACATCTATTCAGGCTACAGTCGCTTGTCCAATTCTGTTGCCTTTAAAAACTGCAACAGTGCCCTCGTCGCCCTCTGCTGCGATGCCCCCCCCCCCCCCCCTCCTTGTGATGGCGGCATTTTAAAATAAGTTACTCTGTTAGAAGTCTTTGGTCAAAGCGTGCTATCGCGATTGCGAGCGATCGTCTCTGTAAATTATAGCGAGGAAAAGCCATTCAGCAGTTACGTATATATGAAGCCCGCCATCCAAAATGAGAAGAAAATATAGCTAACGCAAAAGCATGCGATCAGGAACAAGGATAAGACAAGAAAGAATCTCACAAGCGAATCGCCATAAAAAATTGTGCGAGGTAAATGAAGTTGAGCTGAATCCACATGTCGTGTCTCGGTCTTTCGCTCTCTGCATTGTCAGTACGTTCGTAAAAAATCAAAGCCCCTTTCTTAAAGAAAGATGGTTGAACGCGAAGCTTCCTCCCGATGCAAACTGAATCAAAGTCCAAAGCCAACGACCTCGCAGCGAACCAGAGAAATATTGAGCGAGCCGATGCTATGCATATGTGATTTAAGTGCTTGTTTCAAAATGTATTTTTTTTTAACGTTGAAATGGAATGAAGACACATTTCTTCGAGTTGCATAGCCTTCGTTTTAGATCACATAGCCGTTGATTACACGCACACACTCACACTTTCGCGGACTACTTTACACTTGCACAGTATTGCCTTGGGATCGCTGTGATAGACGGTCAAAGGCTCTGCCGTCGTAATGAGACACAGCCTGCTTACAAACGTCAGATCAATGCAGGAATGGTGCTGCGTCGTGAGTCTCTGTAGCGCCTTAAGTATGAACGAGTAGAGATCTATCAATAAACTCTCGATACATTTACCACGCTCTTTCGCCACATCAATGTTAAAGTCCCCGCACACGAGGATTTGCGTACTGTATAGCTTGAAGGTCTTCATCATATCTGCCCTGAACGTTTCCGCGTCACAACGAGACGTGTTCGGTTCCATGTACACGCCGATGATCACAAGACAAGCAGGTATCTCGAGTACACAAGCGTCTTCCACATGGCTTCTGCATGCCGTTGCCGATACACGGGGTCGGATTTAGGGGCACGATCGCGCTCGCGCTTGCGTTCGCGTACGGCAGCCTCTTCTTCTGCCGTGTGCTGCACCGGCGGCCTACACATGGCAACGGCATGGAATACATTGCGTGAAGCGAGTAATGCAATGCAAATATATACAGTTAGTCTGGGTAGCGAGGCGTTCGACCAGTTTTCTTTAAGAAGGGGCTTTGATTTCTTTCCCGCATCATAAAACGAGTCCGTGTTCACGCGCACTTGCTGTCTCCGATAAGCAGAGAAGCTCAGTTAATCGCGACAGGGGGGAAGGGGGGGGGGGGGGGGGAGGGGTCATGCTTAGCAGACGCAACTTGCGCTTCCAGGGAACTTTGTGCGCATGCGCTACTCTTGCTGAGCTTGTCACTTCGCGCTGTTATCAAGCACTGACCGGCCGGCCAGTCGCGCTGGCGCGGTACTGCGAATGTAAACTGAAGTGTTCTACGCAGATGTGTAAGTTGCCTTTCCTGTGGCGCTCATGGACGAATCAGTGAGACATATAAAGCTGCGCTTTAATATATCCTACCGCGGCAAATTGGAGCTGCTATCTTCCACTCATTCACTTTAATGTTAAGAGCTTTAATTTCCCAAAGCTGGCATAGTTGACCATGAGGGACGTCCTAATGGTGGACCCGAAATTAATTTTCAGCCCCTGGGTTTTTTTAAAGCGCACCTATGCCACGGTAGACGAGGACTTTTACTGCGAACGCATTGTATGTCCCATGAGGCATTAAATCAGGCGTTGTCCGCAGCGAGTGGTACCAAAAATCAATGTGACGGCATCAGCATCTTGTATGACGTCAGTAGCAATACAGAAAATAGTACATGGTTTAACAACATTAATTAGTAGCAATTATGGGTGATTAATGCTAAATAAAGTGAAATAAATGGTATTTTAATAAAGTGAAGTAAAGTGAATTAAAATTAGAACAAGTTAAAGTAGGGTGGATTAAAGTGGATAAAGGTGGATTAAGATAGAGTTGTGAAGGACAGCTGACAATGACATCACGTATTACGGACGCAACCAATCAATTAGCGAAGTCATTATGCTTCTACATTCAAATCACTTAAGGATATTTAGGCGACTGTCAATTTTTTCGATTCCGCCAAAATGGGAATGCGGTCACCGTAGTCGGTAATCGAACCTTCGTTCTCGTTCTCAGCAGCGAGACGCCATAGCCACTAAACAACCATACTCGAATAGTCCAATTCTCGTACGCGTGGTGAAAGGGATGGGGGAGCGAAAGAGATAGAATAGACGAGCCTATATCATTCACACGCACTAAACACGCCATGGTTAGCAGAAGAACCTTATATGAAGAACAAAATTCTGCTACCCTATATTTAGCTAAGAACACGTTCTTTCAAAGCACGAGAAAGATGAAAGGCAGTCGCGTGTCTTGGAGTTCATGGTCGACGGCAGCCTCTAACGAGAACTTTGTACTGTATGGCACTGGCATGAGACGTTCGCCGTGTTTTTCCTTTACTACAGATAGGTCGTTCTCGTCTGTGCCAAATCTAGAGCACGACAAATTAGTTTTCGATCGGCCGGAAGCCTTCATTACTCTAATATGGGAGAGCGCTTTATGATCCCATTTAACAAGGTTGTTTTCAGGCGATTTCCCAAAAACCAAGGGCAAAGATCAATAAAGAAGCCTTTGTTTTCTTTCTTCTGGTTATTGACCCACTAGAGTAATAAACTTCGACGGTATGAAAAATGGAAATGAAAAGGAAGGTTGGCGTGTTTAGTAATTGGGTCGATTTAGTTCAGCCACTAAATTACTGCACATTCTTTTTTCTTTTTGTTAAGCATGCAGAGGAGAGGGGCAGACGTGGGGTAGAACCCTAATACTTCACTGAGGTTTGTTTTTTTCTTTTCAAGTGTTGTTGGGCTGTTCGTAATCATTTCTCTCTTTTGATGCCATTACTGTCATATTTGAGTAACATGTGTTGTGAGACATCATCTATACATACATTTTCAATCCTTAAAACAAACGGCGTAATCTGTAGCATCCGCCCTCCTGAGCAGAGGCCCTAAACACGTACAGATACAAATTATGCAGGATAAATGATGCGTTACGTGGTTCCTACCTTGTTGAACACTTTGGACGCAAGCAGTCGCACTCCTTAACAAACGTACTCCTTACGCTTTGCGTAACCTTCCTATTCCGAACTGACTAATTGCACAGCTTTGTAATGTTATGTTTCCCTTTCTCAACTGTATTCGGTATTTCTTATTGTTTGTGTGCAATTTATCTTTGGTACACATTCCGCGCTGTTAGGGTTTGTCTCCCGTCCGATTAGCACTGAGGTCGTAGACATGGGTCTCTTGGGGTTCTCGTTTGTCGATAGTAATTACTTCTTTAGCGTCGTGTTGGCAAGCACGAGATCCCGATTGAGCAATTGAGCAATTGAGCCCGGGCTTTGTTTTCTGCTCGATGGCCCCCCGTGTCTAATTGGCCAGGGTCCACGAACAAGCGTTGGGCTAATAGCAAGCCCAGCGCTCTGGTGTAATTGTTGTAGCATGTTGAGCCGGGGGATCTGTGTCCAGAAGGAGATCACGAAAAATTAATGCCGCATCTTTGTTTTAAAAAATGCTCCCTGTGGATTTCGGTCTGGATGTCAACAGGTTGTGACGACGGTTTCCAGGTATCGCAAAAATAACTCAACAGTAAAATAAATACTACGTAGAATCTCTTCCGCAAAACATGACCGGCAGAGAATCAAGTGAATTATGACACTTTCAGGGGC
This sequence comes from Dermacentor andersoni, assembly GCF_023375885.2. Lineage (NCBI taxonomy): Eukaryota > Metazoa > Arthropoda > Arachnida > Ixodida > Ixodidae > Dermacentor > Dermacentor andersoni. Next base: position 24,248,203 of record NC_092816.1, on the reverse strand, counting down.
AGAGCTCAAGTCGGCTAAAAGACACTCCATGAGCAAAGGAAATGCTCTATAATATTGGGTCGATATAACCCAGTCTAAACAACCTGAGCAACGACGCACGAACATAGCTAGAACATGTGCATCCGAAGCTATTCAGAGTCTCATTCAATCTGGGTTTCACCTGCTGCCTGAACATATTTTTTTTTTTGCTTGATAAGGTAATGCGAAAGGTAGCAAAGAAAGGGACTCTATAAAGAAGCGCTAGTTTAGGATACTAGAAACACAATGCAAACTACTTTGTTAATTTCTTGAAGTGGAAAGAAGGAATCGTCAGTGGAAAATAGTTGCCCTAAAGGTATTCGTTTATACGTTTACCTAGGTCAGTTACTCACAGGGAGCCCTGATCATGAGAAGGAAATTCACAGAGGAATAAAGATGGGTTGGAGCGCATACGGAAGAGATTGTGAGCTCCTGACGGGAAACTTACTATTAACAATGGAAAGGAAGGTGTAAAATCAGTGCATCTTACCGGTGCTGACATATGGGGCAGAAACTTGTAGACTGACGAAGAAGCTTGAGAACAAGTTAAGCGCCGTGCAAAGAGCGATAGAATGAAGAATGCTAGGCATAATGTTAGGAGACAGAAAGAGAGCGATTTAGATTAGAGAGCAAGCGGGTATAGCCGATAATAAAATAGACATTACGAGAAAAATTGGAACTGGGCAGGCCATGTAATGCCCAGGTTATGTAACCGGTGGACCATTAGGGTCACGGAATGGGTGCCAACAGAAGGGAAGCGCAGTCGAGGACGGCAAAAGACTAGGTGGGGCGATGAAATTTGGAAATTCGCGGGCGCTAGTTGCAATCGGTTGGCGTAGCACATGTGTAATTGGAGATCGCAATGAGAGGCCTTCGTCCTGCAGTGGACCAAAAATAGGCTAGTGCTGCTTCTGCTGGTGCTGCTGCTGCTGCTGCTGATACTGCGGCTGCTGCTGATGATGAAAGGCATTATCGAACTTAACGCCAAAACCACTGCGCCACTAACGTTGCCCGTTCTTGTTTGGTGTGGGTGTATGTGTGTTGTGTGTGGGGGTGAGAGAGAGAGAGAGTGGGAGCTAGAGAGAGGTCAACTGGTTTATTCGATAGCACCTAGTTTACTTCTGATCACAGTGCCGGTATCCATGACATGTGGGAAAAAATGAAGCAATGTTGAACCGGCTGAGAAGCCAGCAGTGAGAACCGCGGGGATTTTATAGGCGTGTATTCTCGACGAAAACTGTCCTGTAAACATTGATTACAGAGATGACGAGGAATATTACATGAAGATGGGGTAAGTGATGGGTCATTGCTACTGCTGGCATACACAATGGGCCTCTCACGTAGTGTAAACGAGATATGTCGTGGAAGCATGGTCGCCCTTTAAAGGGCCCCTCACCAGGTCGGGCCATATTGAGCTGACAAGCTCAGAGCATACAATGCGCGCTAACGATCGTGTTTGCAAAGAACTACATTGCTACACGCTGCGGAAAAGTCTATAATTGCAATCCGAACGCCGTTTTCCCTTTCCCTCGCGGCGACCGCGCTCCAAGCCGCACAGTGACGTACTCGTGTTCCTGCGCTTACGTACTCGTGTCCGCAGTGTGACGTCGCTCTTAGTGACACGTGGCTTCTAGAATTACTCAAGGCAACATCTGTTATTTGTGAGATCTGTTGCTTGAATTGACGAATTGAAGCTCAGAGAAATAATAAAACACACAAAGGGAATGTCTGCGTGTTTTTGTTTTGTTTTGTTTTACTTCGAACCGAAGCAAGAGAGGTGTACTTCCGCTTGTCTGCTTGTTCCCACGGTCGTGCAGCCACGCGCGCAGGTACCGAAACTATGCCATTTTCTACTGTGTTCCAGCGCGTGATCATGCTCTGCGATCCGCTTGTTCTGCCTCAGTATTCGTGCAGCACTGAATTATACCGCTAGTGATGTGTCATTGAACACAGCGTGCAAAATCGTGCCGTGCGTGAAACGAGACAATCACAACAGCTCGTGCACAACGCCATCAGCGGAAATATGCAGCGCCGCAAAAAAAGAAAAAGATTAATTAAATTATGGGGTTTTACGTGCCAAAACCACTTTCTGATTATGAGGCACGCCGTAGTGGAGGACTCCGGAAATTTCAACCACCTGGGGTTCTTTAACGTGCACCTAAATCTAACATCTAAGTACACGGGTGTTTTCGCATTTCGCCCCCATCGAAATGCGGCCGCCGTGACCAGGATTCAAGAAAAAGACAAAAAAGCGCGGAGAAAAAAAATGAAGGTGGGGCCCGTGACGTGTGCGTCACGCCAACCTCGAGGTCCGGTATGGGATAACGCTGGGAAGGAATTTCGCTTGTGGTGGCTCGCCTCCTGAAATCATGGGTTCATGGCACTGAAATATTTGTATCTCGGCTATTAATTAGCCGACATGAAAAATTTTTGCGGCAGAACGCTCCCTAGAGGAGACGTGACAACTTCTAGTGTTAAACCACAATTTGCTATGGGGCCTAGTGAGGGCCCTTTAACAATAAAAAAGAGCACGCGCGTGAAATATTCTTCAAGATTAGGAATTTTAATATATTGATTTCCAACTAAAGAGTCCTCTATGGATGACAACCTATAATATTGATTAGGCCATAGTGCGTCCAACTTTTTTTTATACCTACACAGTAATATGATGGAACACGAGAAAATTGTCCCCGGACTATCACGTTTTAATTCACATTACGCTTGGATACATAGGCCCGCAGGGATCATCAATTTAAACAAAGATGCGGCATTAATTTTTCGTGATCTGCTCCTCGTCTGATGAACACAGATCCCCCGGCTCCACTTGCTACAACAATTACACCAGAGCGTTGGGCTTGCTGTTATCCCAACGCCTGTTCGGGGACCCTGGCAGATTAGACACGGAGGGCCATCGAGTAGAAAACAAAGCTCGCGCTCAATTACTGAATTGCTCAATCAGGATCTCGTGCTTGCCAACACGACGCGAAAGAAGTAATTATGATCGACAAACTAGAACACGAAGAGACCGATAGTTCGTCCCATGTCTACCACCTCAGTGCTAATCGGATGGGAGACAAATGTTGTTTTCAAGGGCACTAATCAGTGTCTGATGTTGCGAAAAGGTCTTGCACACGCACAGGACAAGGCTATGCATGAATAAATTAGCACGGAATCACCGGTAAAGAAAGCTGTTGCTGTCTGTGCGTCGTCGAGCACGCGAAATCAACAGAGTTACACGTTGTCGCTAACTGCGAGAAGTTCTCCATGATGATAATTGACGGCCTGCTTCCCTGCTCGGGCAGCGTGTGCTTCATTTATATTTATTGTTGCTCTAAAAATGACACTTGTTTGTCATTTCACTCCAACGTTGCCACAACTTTCTCTTCAGCTTCCTTATTTTGCGCGTGAATATCGTATTGGAGCATAAAAAATGACAGAACATGCAAACACATCTTGATGAAAGTGGCAGAACTTTATGTGAAACACTCGTTATCCATTTTCTCGTTAACAGCGGATTGAGGGTGTGTCGGTAACGATGGAATATATAGCAGAAGAAAAAACACTTTGAAAACGGTTGATAGGTTGACCTGAGGCAGACATCGCTATCCTCGGTGCCAAGGAAAAGAGAATAGTATGATCATATCAACGTGCTCTAAATAGGTCCATGTATATCAGAGACAAAGAGAGACAGAGAGAGAGATGAGGCATGAGATCAAGAAACAGGGCGGTTAACCGGTGTAAACACAGGCCTACTACTCTGTAAAACGGGAGCGCGCGTCTCTTCCTCTAGCCTAGGTGTAAGTCTGAGCATCGCTGTGTGCGCGACTGAGCGCATACGCGGCCCAAGCATACGCATTCCATCTCGGATGTAATCTGCGGCGGGTGCAAAGCTGGGCGAGTCGCGATTACTGTTTGCTTCGTGTGCGCTGTCATTTCCCGCGCGCCCTATTGCTGGAGGTCGCGTAATCTCTTGTTTAGGAGACGAGTTAAATCGAGAGGCACGAAGTGTTCGCTCTCGTCTACCGACACTCTGTGCACGCCAGCGTTGACAGCGAGTGTTCGCGGTCATCGAGTGAGATGTGTTCATGTTCGGCTGCGCGTGCGTGATACCATGCTCGTTAGTTTAATTAGTAAGGGAATGTTTACTGAAATTTACACAGCCGAGAAAACTACGAAACTTTTTTGAGTTTCAGTAACACTTCATTTGGGCCTAGTTGGTACATAATTCTGAACTTAACGTTACAGCGCAAACACCTAAGACGATGCACAAAAAGAAAGACACGACACACACTGGCGCTGACTAACAACTTCTTTTTTTTTCCTTTCGTCGTCGATTCATATATATACCTAGCCACACAACCGCGCAGGCGCAGAGAATACATTACTAACACCAGCCAACTTATCGTATACGCAAACGTAGGAATTCAAATTCTGATGGGTGCAGGGACAAAGATGTGTCACTAATGCGATTTGTGCCTTGTATTTTTATGTGGTAGGCCTCTAAGGCAAGCCGCACATGTTCATTCTTGCTTTTTCCAAGAATTAACTTGAGTTGATTGAGTTGATAATTAATTTGAGTTGTTTTCTAATATTTTGCTATCCTTATCAATGCGTTCTCCTTTCAAACGAAACTGCGACTTTTTTTTTTTTTCTTTCTGGGGGGGGGGGGGGGGTGGCACAATGCAAGCGAGAAGCACCGCATAGCGAGAAGCACCGTGAGAAGCACTCATCAGACAACGCATGCTCAACAGCAACAGCGAGTTGTCTTGAACCAGCGGTTCATGGTACATGGTCGTAGACAAGTAGGCTGAAGGCTGCACGTTCATGCTATTTTTGGTTGCATATTTCTCAGTCTTTCATTGGCTAATTTAGTAGCTAACAAAGACACACCGAGAGATAGGACATAGGTAAAGCAGGGAGGTCAACCAGAACAACTTCTGCTTTGCAGCCTGGCACTGGAGGGAGGATAACGGGTAAATAATGATGGAAAGATTCGTGGAGAAATAAAGTCAACGCACGACAAAACAAAAAAAAATGAAGTGGGCAACATTTGGGAGCGCTATGATCTCTCAAATAGTCCTTCGAAGGTAAAATCCTCAACAGTGCCTTGACCGACCAGCAGTGTGACAAGTCTATAGGCCATCATTCCAGGATTGTCCGCGTGGAAAGCTGCGGGTCGTCAAGGCGGGTCAACATTGTCTCAAGCCACTTTCTTTGTTCGCTGTAGCGAAGACAGCGTCAAGAACATGTTCGATAGTGTCCCCACTACCGCTGGAGGTGAAAAGCAGCTCTACGTTCCCTTCTGATGCGGAAAGCAATGTACCCAACAAATTCAACCACTCAACCTTTCACAGAAAATGCCTAATTTCTTTAAAACATTTTATCTGCTCTATCACGGTAATGTGTTTATCAGGACAAATATTTCTGAGCGACTCCAAATAATGGTCGTTGCGCCTAGATCATGAAAGATAGAACGCCTACACATTGCTGAAACAAAGTTCAGCAAAAAGTTATTTATTCCAAACACTGTTGAACAATAGAATTGTCATCCTATACCAGAAGGAGGAAGCCACAAAGTAGATGAAATCAGAAGTAACTACGAGGTGTTCTCATTTTTTTTAGCTGCACCAAATTTTTAAAATTGGAAAAATATAAATCATGGTAATGTTATGTTTACCATTCGAGTGTACAGATTGGCGGCCTCTATAGATACAGAGAAATTTCCGCACATATTTGTGTAGTTAGCGAAGTTACGGTAATTAACTTTCTAATTATCAACAATAGGTGGCTACAGTAAATGAGTGCTTTGGGGCCCGTCCTCGGCAATAACTATCCCAATGATCAAATTTTGAATAGCGGATTTTATGTGGGATCTACGTGAACAATTAGTTCTGCCGAAATCTGCTGGAAAAAGAGCGTCTGTGTAGTCGATGTCGCCCCCTCCTCCCCCAGCCTTTCGCCACGCCTCCGAGGCCAGCACCGGTCCGGCCCCGCGAGCAGCTTGCGTTATCTCCTTGCTGTCTGCGGCGTTGGCCTATAGCGCTTCAATGCAGGCGGTCCGCCAAATTTACTTCGTCATTCCGTTTGGCCCCTGAACCGGCATTTCGTCGATGGAAGTGGACCCGTGGCGCCCAGCGGAATGACGAAGCAAATTTGGCGGACTGCCGGCACTGAAGCGCCAGGCCAACGCCGCAGACAGAGAGGAGATAACGCAAGCTGCTCGCGGGACGGACCGGTGGTGACCTCGGAGGCGTGGCGAAAGGCTGGGGGAGGAGGGGGCGACATCGACGACACAGACGCTCTTTTTCCAGCCAATTTCGTTTTCAAGGAGCCTGCCAAGGGAACTAATTGTTCGCCTAGATCCCACATAAAATCCGCTATTCAAAATTTGATCGTTGGGATAGTTAGTACCGAGGACGGGCCCCAAAGCACTTATTTGTTGTATAGCCACCCATTGTTGATAGTTAGAAAGTTAATCACCGTAACTTCACTAATTACGCACGTATGTGCGGAAATTTCTCTGCATCTATAGAGGCCGCCAATCTGTACACTCGAATGGTAAACATAACATTACCTTGATTTATATTTTTCTAATTTTAAAAATTTGGTGCAGCTAAAAAGAAACAGCCTGTATAAGTATTGGCAGCGTGTCAGACAAAGGCGGGTTTCAGGTGCCACCTTTACCGGGTCTCTACCCTTATTCTGCACTTTTCTATGGCAAAATAAAGAAAAATATGAAAGTGCGATGGCACGACCTCATTACTGAAAGAAGGTCAGCACGTGGCGCGTTCAGGGATGAAGCGTACTTTATTCGGTTCCTTGCATTTTTCGGAAGAATGTGTCAAATTTCTAAAATATGCTGATTGCGAAATAAGTTCCGCCAGTGCGGGTGCAATGTCGGGAGATTTTTTTTTTCTCTCTCCCTCGCTGACTTCTCCGGCAGGCAGAAAAAAAAAGCTAAAAAAAACTTAAATTCGAGAGCGAGTTAACAAAATAGAAAGAGAAATGGCTGTAATATGACGACATACCAGCATGTTAGAACTGGTGAAGAAGCTACAAGATGGCTTCGTTCCTTGCATTTGTTATGCTGTCGTGACTTCTATTCCAAAATAAATGTCGAACGACAGAAAGCAAGTCAAAGCAGGCATAGAACGATGGCAAACCAGAATGCGCGGTTCCATGTACTCAAAAGCCAACACGAAATTTAATTCCCGCTGCGCCGACGCGACGCAAAGAAACTCGACGAAGTGTGCCTCTAGGGACGTTGGAATGCGCGGCAAGAAATTGGTTGCTGTGAATCAGCAAAAAAGGGGGAAGAAAGGGAAAAAGTGGGACTGTAAGCATATTGTGTGACGCGTCAGTCTCGAAATGTTGAATTGCAGCAACTGAGGGCAAAGTTGATCCGTGTAAAATTGCGACAAAGGAGAAAAAAGAACAAGAAGATACTCCACGGGCGCGACTCATGATTCTGCACGTGAATAAGAAATGTCATACAAACAGAAGTTCGCCTGCGGGACGGGAAGGTTACAATCAGAGAACTCGCGACTGTTGTGAAACAGAACGGGTGAAATGTAGCACAAGTCAGCTTGAAAGCAAGATTTCCCCTCTACAAACTTGTTTGCGTAAAATAAAGAAAAAGAAAGGTAGCACTGGCGCCACCAAACTGCCACGACCGTACTAATTTCTTTTGCACGATTAGTAACAAGAGAGTATTAACAGAACGGTCGCTCAAGCAGCTTCACTGCATATTTGGTTAAGATTCCGTAATGTCGCACAAGTGCACCAATTTTTTACCACCGTGGCTTTAAGGATTCCGCAGCCTCCCTAGCAGTGGCGTAGCAACAGGAGGGGCCGAGGGGCCGTGGGCCCCGGGTGCAAGGGGCCAGGGAGGGGGGCGGGGGGTGGGGGGTGTCATATACGCCTGAAGACACCCCTCTTTCCTCCGGCTTGACTGGGCGCAAATGGCAAAGAATTCTCCGGTATCCAGTAGCCCAAGCTCATGCACCCGATGCGTTACACCGCAGAATTGTCGGCTGCAGGTCTGTCAACACCCCACGAAATAATTGCACGAATGTGCGGGCTAAAAAAAGTAATTCGCAAAATGGTCGCTAAACTACTCGCCTTAGCGGAACGTTTCATGCGAGGTGCGCTCGTGCCGTGCGTTCATGCTGGGAGCAGGAGTCGCAGGAGTCAGAACGTGCAGCGAAGGGAACAAAGACAGCAGCAACAGGGCGTTCAACGAGCGCGCCCGGCGCCCGCGTTTAGGGCGAAGCGTTCGTTGAGAGCGACGTTGCATAATTGTGCGACCGTCAAAAGTCGCGAATGGGATTCTCTGGATCGTCTTCAAACTCGGTGCGGCCGAAGAGTTCGGCGGCGTATGACTCGACAGGCTGTAGTCGCGGACCCGCCGCGATGTTCGGCTCGCTTTTACTTCCCCTCTCCCGCTCGCTCCGAGAAGCCGTTGCGCAACCTGCCGTTATGTTTCACGCTTTCCTTCTTACCCTCGAAAGTTTTAGAAAACTGTTGTTGTTGTGTGGCTTCATGTCACAAGTACAGTGTCTGTGTCAGCTGCGCAGAATTTATTTAAAAAAGGTGAATTTTGGAAGGATATTTCCCGATATTCTATGAAGTTATTTGTCATTGTGATTACTAGGAACTCAGTAGCGTGAAAAACATGGCAGGTAAGTAATAACCATATCCTTAATAATTCCTTAATTAGTACTTATAGAGGAAGCACTTCAATTCGAGAACTGAGGATTCAAAGTCGTATTATTAACTCAACAAGAACTTCTTAATCAAAACCGAACATCTTAAACAAAACAGAAGACCTATGGGCCCCAGGTGCCAGACGACCTAGCTACGCCACTGCTCTCCAGTAAGCATCATTTCATATTTGTCATCTTAATTCTGATGCCATTGCAGTATAACGATCAGAACTGAGTGGTCAAGGCTGCACCCTCGTTGATAACATGAACCGATCTCGAAAACAATATAGTCAAAGACATGGATAAGTCGATCCTCGCACCATCTCACCGCATTTCCGCGAAAATGTTTTGATACAATAACATTACACAAGTAGAATATTGCACTTCAGCGATGGAGAGAGATATGTCTTAGGCGGCACAACTGGCTAGATGTGAGTAGAGTACCTCGATGCGCTCCCTCTTCCCAGAAGGAGCGCATTGGGGCAACACTGCTCCCTCATGGGTTGCAGAAAATAGCGCTAGCCTTTTCTCCTTTCCCACAAGAACCACTTCTCTGTGACAGCAATGGAGAGAGAAACGAGGAGCAACGTCGGGAGGAAGGAACTGTGAAACTGTGGAACAGAAGGAACTGTGGCAGTTGAACGCATGTGTGGCGGGTATGTCCTGCATAGTTCAATGCTGTCAATCACACTGCGCTGTATGATAGTGGCTGTAATAAAGCGAGAGCTGCGGTATGCATGGGTATTCGTTTAGCTACATGGGCGCAAAAGAAACACAAACACAAGTCTGTGTCTTTTGAGAGAGAGAGAGAGAGGAAAGGCAGGGAGGTTAACCAGACGCGCGTTCGGTTTGCTACCCTGCACTTGGGAAAAGGGTATAGGGATGAAAAGAACGAGAGGACACAGAGAGAGCACAGTTTCGCGCACTTTTAAAGGCTCGCACCGAGTCTACACACGGTCGACAAGACTTGTCGACTTGAATAGTGCATCAACGCTTTTGTGGCTTTCTGTGCTACCGACGCGTACGGCCATGGTCCAAGGATCTTCATTTCCGAAACTGGTCTAGAGTCCAGCCAGTTCAACGCTGTGTTCGAAATTTCCAGGTATGCTGCGAGATAAATCGCCGCCAGTGTCCCTCTTTCCTCGACCTTTAAATCTGCCGTCGTCTTTTCCCGCCGCATTTTTCCACATACTTATAGTGCCAGCATACTCACACTCATTGTGTTTTGTTTCTTTTCCTTGTTTCTGTTTTCGATTTGGATTGGATTGGATAAACATTATTAAAGGTCCTGCAGGACGCACGTCAGCACGCAGTGGGCTTCTCCCATGCAGGGATCGACAGGGAGTACCTGGCGGTCGCTGCGCGAGCCTGCTGGGCGGTCCATAGCTGGTCTTGGAGTAGCGGGCTTCGTAAGGTCTTCTCCCACTTGTCCGAGGTAGAGTCTGGCGGAGCGTTTCTACACTCCCAGAGCACATGTGTGAGTGTCGCCGTGATCCCACATGAGGGGCCCGCACCGTCGGGGTAGACGTCCGGGTAGATGATGTGTAACGTGTTGGGGTTAGTATAGGTATGTGTCTGTAACAAGCGTAGCGTTAGCGCCTGTTTTCGATCTCTTCGTTTATTACGGCAGCCGTCCACAAGCGCACACGAAGCAACAGGGTATTTGCGTCGCCGTGCTACGTAAGCATTCGTAGCTGTCAATTTTTGTATCCAGAAAAAAAAAAAAGCTTGCTTGCATGCATTATATATTAGTCCGGCTGCTTTCAAAAGTACTTGTGTTTTGCTTAGATCTATCAGCGCGTGGTCCAATTTTAAATTTTCGAATGTCCATAAAAGCACCGGATGATCCTTCAAAAGCTTGTAAGGCCTAAATGGACATGCGAATTTCTAAACCAGCTGGTCGGAACAGAAAAAAAAAGTAGAGAAAGAATGTGCTCGATGAGGCGTGCCACAAACACACCCGCATTTCCCGGGTCAGTGCGCGACCCGCCTTTTCCAAGTTAACCCGATTCGCAAACGGCATCCGCGCAGAAAGCCGCTTCGAACAAACCCCGCGCTGTAACTCGCATGTGCGCGCGTGCCGCATTATCCCACGCTCGGCTAGCCGGGGGGGGAGGAGATGATGCTTCTTTCGAAGCGTGAAAACGTGCATGGTTGCTCCGGTTAATCTGGGATGTTGCTCGGCCCGCGCCTTGATTGTGTTCTCCCCCACCCCTTCAATCCCGGGTAGTGCCTGCGACGGCGCAATGCTGTTTACGAGGCTCACGTCACGACAACAGCTGCGTCCCCGCGGTTGTCGCGCAGCACAGAGGCTGAGTGCCAGCGTCAGCCACTGCTGGTACACGCCCGGCGGGCTCGCTAGTTTAGGAAGCGGCCAGCGAAGCGAACGGGGCGCGCGAGCGTTAACGTAGCGGCCCCGATGCAGATATCCCGGCCGCGCGGCAGTCAGAGAACGCATTTCGTAGAGATCAGCAACCGAATTCACAAAAATTTGCATATCGTATTCAACTGTCTGCCGTTGGCCTTCGCTAATATTGTGCTCGTTATCACTATTGGTCCGCGCAGGCTTGTCATTGCGGAGTGCGTACGAGCTCCTTTCTCAATATGACTTCAGTGGCGTATATCAACGTGCTCTGTGATTAACGCATAGCGGAAGGGACGCGCACGAAATACGGCATGTATTAACAGGGGCATTTAATAAACTTCCAGTGGGACGTCATCCTCTGCTTTCCCTTATTGGCCATCAGAACTCGCGTGCCTTCGCATCGCCAGAGGAAGCAGATGTGATCGTTGAAGTGACCAATTATTTGACGCACTGAAATTCACCCCGTTGTCTAGTGACCCCAGAAAGGACATTAGTAAGATTGCTAACAAAATTTAGCATCGAGTATCAGTATGTAGCGCTGTAATGTCACACCTGAGTTTACTAATGACATTAGTAATGACTCAAGTAATAGCTTTAATAGCCCTTAGCCATTCGGCCAATAAATGGTTCTCCATGAACGCGAAAGTCAAATGCTTTGAAGTGGCTTCGGCTATAGCAAGGATTTAACTATCGACTGCTGCGCAACCGTGAGCTGAGCAGCTCCTTGTGGTCTCCGGACCTACTACTAACTTGCCTCTCATAAAATAGCACTCTTGCCGTTTTTACCGGTTTTGAAAACAGTATTCGAAAAACGGAAGTTGAAGAAATAAAAACGTTGCTCGAATGTAATCTAATCGATAACCAACAGTCAGCTGGCCATGCTTTTCTTACCTTCGATGCTACAAAGTATACAACTCAGGGACGTAAGTTATTTGCTCGATTGCATTATTGCACTAATGCATTATTTTATTTTTCCCTGCGAGCCATGTTCCACTACTCATTTGCTTTTTTCTCCAGTATAAGCTTATGGTTTTTTATATGGTTGTTAGATACAATATCAAATACAAATTTTTTTAGACTTCAGCAAAGCGTTTGATAAAGTTCCCCATAATAAACTTCTTGGAAAACTGAAATTAATAGGCGTGCCCTTGACTTTAGTAAACTGGATTGCTTCCTACCTACAAAATCGAACACAGTTTGTGGATATTGGTGGCATCTCTTCTACGTTACTCCCAGTGACATCTGGCGTGCCCCAAGGAAGTGTACTAGGTCCACTGTTATTTTTAGTTTATATAAACGACATTGTGTGTTCCATTGAAAGAAATGTTAAAATTGGTTTACTTGCCGATGACTGCATGCTGTACACCCCAATAAGTACTGTGGCTGACCAAATATTACTGAATGATGCTTTCCGCGAAATTGTGGCCTGGTGTGACAAATCAGGAATGGTCTTCAATTCTGATAAGACTGTGCTTTTGCGCATGACAAGAAAGAAACGTCCTATCCCCTTTAGTTACTCTGCTTACGGCACTACTATCTCGGAAGTCGAAAAATACAAATATTTAGGCGTTTTAATAAATTCACAGCTGAACTGGAGCGACCATGTTGATTACATCTGTTCATCTGCGTTAAAAAAACTTGGATTTTTGAAACACAAGCTCAAAGGAGCACCCAGTCACGTTAAGCTATTAGCCTATAACTCTCTTATTCGGTCCAAACTTGAGTATGCGGCTATAGTGTGGGACCCGTACACCAAAAAGGATACAGCAAAAATAGAAAACGTGCAAAGACGGGCTGTGCGCTTCATTTACAATAAATTCAAGAGAACTGATTCCCCATCTGCTTTAATGGCCTCCAACGAAATTAAACCTCTTCATATAAGACAGAAAATTGCTCGATTAACATTTCTTCATTCACTCATCCAGGGAAAGTTTGGAATTTCTTCTTCACCTTATGTTACACTTTCAACTACACGAAAAACCCGTCACCAACATACCCATGCCCTAACACCATATTTTGCGAAAACAAACTTGTTTAAATACTCATACTTTCCGCGCACAATAAACGATTGGAATGCACTGCTTGAACAGATTGTCTCAAGTGACAGTTTTGAAAGAAATCTTACAAATGAATTTTGATATGCTGATTGATGTGCAATGTATTTCCTTTGACTTGTTTCGCTCATTTGTGTCATGTATGAAAGCTTTTGTCTGTGCAATAACTTCATGGCGTTTGTAAATATGCCTCGTTATCTGCCCTTCCTGCTTGGACCACATGAGGTCTGCAGTATTATGTAAATAAGAGAGAGAGAGAGAGAGAGAGAGAGCAAATGATAAAGGAAAGGTAGGGAGGTTAACCAGGACTGAGCCCCGTTGGCTACCCTACACTGGGGAAAGGGAAAAGGGGACGGAAAGATTAAAAGAAGAGAAAGTCTACTGGGTATATCGTTCGGTCACTCAGTTCGGATCACAGACGCTGACTCAATCCAGTTGCCTTCAAATATCGCAGCAGAGCTTTTGTGGCCTTTTGTAGCTGCGATATGCGAGGCCATGGTCCCAAGATCTTCTTCAAGGTGAACGGTGTTCTATCTAGCTGATTGAGAGCTGTGCAGAGGTCATGTCTTTCGTTTTGAAAAGATGGGCAGTAGCACAGTAGATGTTCTATAGTTTCCTCGGCACCGCATGCATTACAGTCGGCGCTATCAGTCATTCCAATCAAAAACGTATATGCATTGGTGAATGCGACGCCCAAGCGTAAGCGGCACGGCATTGTTTCTTCATTTCGCAGAAGCCCTGGTAACAGCCGCAGTTGCATAGAGGGGTCGAGGGAATGCAATCGTTCTTGGGTGAATTCAGGTGTAATATATATATATATATATATATATATATATATATATATATATACATATACATATATAAGTATTCCATATTAAGCTTCGTCTTTGCTCGAGCTTGGTAACAATATGTATAATGTTATACGTATGGTTGATATATATTTAAAAAATGAAATTGTGGGGTTTTACGTGCCAAATCCACTTTCTGATTATGAGGCATGCCCTAGTAGGGGACTCCGGAAATTTCGACCACCTGAGGTTCTTTAACGCGCACCTAAATCTAAGTACACGGGTGTTTTGGCATTTCGCCCCCATATAGAAATGCGGCCGCCGTGGCCGGGATTCCATCCCACGACCTCGTGCTCAGCAGCCCAACACCATAGCCACTGAGCAACCACCGCGGGTTTGTTATATAATAGTTGTGGTTGTTCTAAGCTTAGCTTACGCATTGTGTCGTCAACGTCTTCCTTCCACCCTCCTCCGCTGGCGCTCAATATGTTTTAGAGTACAAACATGCCTAACATACAGCAGCGCTTATAGTTTCATTCATTTAATGTTTCATTGATGTCGTTTATTTCCCCCTCATTTATCAATTAGATGTGTATTCATACCTTCACTCCCAAACAAACACGTCTTTATCAAACTCACTTTCCTCAACCGGTTTTCATTTTCACTTTCCTCATTTATGTTTCTCATTGCTGCTTTGTTTTCACGTTTTCCAAAGGCACTGATTTTAATTTCCTGTTTTCCCAGAAGTTTGGCCCGCGGTGCTGTCAGCCCGTGCTTGTATTATTTATTTATTTTATTTCAAATACCTTACAGGCCCCAAGGGTAGCATTGAGTAAGGGGGGCGTCATTGAACAAATGACAAGAGAAAACAGATATATGAGCGCTAAAAAATGTGAGAGCTAGAAATGTTTATAATGATCACGTGCTTGCAAAACAGTGTCGCACATCCTTAATTATTAATGCAAATGCGAATAACATTATTTGCTTACTTAAGGCGTCCTGCCTGCCTGCCTGCCTGCCTGCCTGCCTGCCTGCCTGCCCACCCGCCCGCCCGTTTGTCCGTCCGTCCGTCCGTCCGTCAAATCATCCCTCCATCCATCCATTCAATCATCCATCCATCCATCCGTCCATCCATCCGTCCATCCATCCGTCCATCCTTCCATCCATCCATCCATCCGTCCGTGCATCCTTCCCTCCATCCATCCATCCGTCCGTCCGTCCGTCCGTCCGTCCGTGGAACCGTTTTCGTTTTATCAGCCAGGTTTGTAAAGCAGCAGCAGTTCACTTACCTGTTGTCTCTCCCCACAGCAACTAAACACTCCAACAAACACTCCAACCTGAAATTGATTGATTGATTGATTGATTGATTGATTGATTGATTGATTGATTGATTGATTGATTGATTGATTGATTGATTGATTGATTGATTGATTGATTGATTGATTGATTGATTGATTGAAATTGATTATTGATATTTCTTTATTGAAATCGATCTGAAGCGCATAAATAAATCAAGGTTACTACATCGATGACATCGCTGTGTGTCATCGCCCCCGATGACACACAGCCGGCGTTGGGTATTCCGCAAACGCTCATATGTTTACAGACAGGCTGAAACGCTTCAGTAAGACGAAGTGTCTTTCGCGTTCTGCTTGTCCTGCTTCGTGAGGCTGCTTTCCTAGTCAGGTGTCTTCGGGCTCATGCTAGAGCTTGGGGACTACTGTGGACACGTATTGTCAAATTCGCGATATGGTCATCTCTGATTGGCTCACAGGGTTGTTACGGTCTCACTTATAGGCTCTGATTAGCTGTGAATGCAACAGCATGGCCGATCTTCACGGTTGTGCCATGTTAGAGGAAGCAACTGTCGGCAGAGGTTACCAGAGAAACTCTCTGAAGACAACGCACTACTACCCCAGCCTCTGCCACTGGTGCCGTTGTGCTCGGCAGGACAGAAAGAAAGGAAAATAGGAGAGGACGAAAGTATTACAGGGACATACAGGCCCGAAAGCATGCTTACTGCAGCGTGAAAGCCACGTACACACATCACTTTTGCCTCGTGAATCTCGGCACCACTCTGGTTGTCTCTGCCACGGCGGCTACAGACGGCGGAATTCCAATACTGTGGGGCTCCGAAAGCTACCGTTCATAAAGCCGAGGTAGGGTGATGGCAAGCGAGCGTTCTATGTTCTGCAGTGAGGAAATGGGAGAGAATGAATGAAGCATCATATTTTCTAAAATTTTCTATCACTTTCTTTTTTCCGATCCTACTGCGCAGCTTGTGCAGTCAGTAAGTGTTAAAAGAACTCGGAACCAACGAGAACACTATAATTTGGGAAAGAGTTATTCAATATAAGGTTTCGGTTTCAATATTGTCAAGCGAAACAAACAGCGAAATACGTGAAACAGATGCACCAGACTAATCGAAAACCAGAGGTCCGGACCAACCGCGGGCTGGTGAGGTCTTTCTCAGTACTAGACATTATAAAATCAATAGAACAATATGAAGCTAGCAAAGCAGTAATTGCAGACTGAACTGCCACAGCCGATTCGCTTTGACGAAAGAAAAAGCAGGATATCGGCAACTTCGACGGAGCTATGGTCTCTGACATACAATTGTCTATGCCATGCGCGTAAATATTATGCCAGCGTTATATACTGGAAAGAGGTTACGGCGACAAGCCCCAGGGCAAAGTTTAACCAAGTGATACATTTGCTTGTTTTCAAATGGCAAACACCTTGATACGCATCATTGCTATATTATACCAGCAGTCATGCCGCAGTGTTTGAGCACGCACACTCGGTGCTCACTCTCTCCTTCTTTTCCTCTTTATATTCCCTGTTGCCGTTACCCCCAGTGTAGGGCAGTAAACTTGACGCTCGTCTGCTTGACCACTCTGCCTTTCCTCTTCTAGCTTTCTCTTCTGTTTTGCACATAAAAAAACTTTTTAAGGGCACAACCAGACGATGACGGTGAACGAAGACAGGGGGCACACGAACTCTCGTGTGTCTCCCGTCTTCTTTCACCGTGCTCGTCTCGTTGTGCGCTTAAAGGTTTTTTTGTTATGTCTTACCAACACGCCCAAACAGCAATATTAGCGTTTGTAGAGAAAAACTTAAAGCAGCTAGAGCACGAACCCAATGTTTTCCGACTGCGAGAATAAAACAAGCACTAGTGCATAGACCAAACAAAATAAGAACGCCAACATGCCAGGTTCTCCTGTAAAAGCATAGCCTCGAGGACATTAAGCAGAAAAATAAATAACATTATAGAAGCGACGGGGTGGGCAGATATTTACCTACCCCTAAAGCCATGAACCTGACCTGTACAGTGGGATGTGGTCCCAGGCAGCTACGTTTACGTTCTTTATCTTAAGTGTCTACTCTTCTGAACCAAAAGTAACAGGGAGCTGGATAGAGCGCTCGGCCATGTCAACACCCACCAAACACAATCCCACGAATTGAACGTAATGGCCGTGCGCCCAGCTCTATCCTAGGTTGTCCATGGCAAACACCCCGCTCCGCCAGTCAAAATAACGGCCATCCATCTCCTACAGATTTGGTCGCTCATAGTTAGGACGATGTAGGCTGCAGGACCACGCGAGTCGCTCCACAGAGTCAACAGAGACTCGGATATTTACCATGGCCAGAGAATCAACACAGAGCAAAGCACTTATTCCCCAAAGCTCGAGTCCAATCCGGAAATCAGCATCGATGTACAGAGGTGGTAGATGATGCCAACATATATATTCAGAGGAGTTGTGGCCAACTTGAAAGAGAAGCTGTCCCAAAGAAAGTTTCTCTAGCGTCGTCTGCTTGTTATAATTGCAGCCACGTTTGCAAAGGGGAAAGAGCAGACTTCGGCGAAAGGGTGAACCAGCTCATACCTGCGACATAAACAAACGATATGCGTATAACAAACACTATTGCTGAATCCACTCTATTTTGCCACAGAATTGAGTGGAAGCAGGCACGCATAATCTCCACTAAACGCCAATCTGGTGCCAGTCATTCATCTGCATACTTTGCTCCTCCAGACGACTGTGCGTACTTTGAACTACCGCTGTCGGTATCTTGCCACCAAACCATCATGGGCCACCCTGGGTGTCACAGTTTCACGTATAAGTAACCTTAGCGGACGATGTAAATTTTGTTGTGAACAAAGCCCAACAGACAGAATATGGAAATCACGTTCAGGACAAACAAAAGCACAATGAAAATAAATTGGTGTATGTTCTTTGCTAAGTGGCGCGTGCGAGAAAAATGAAATTCTTTTTCCGAATTTATGAACGTACTAGCACGTGTTACTGCTACGTACACAGGAAAGAAAGAAAAACAAATACAGGGAATGCAATATCTCGTTGATAGATTTCACATTAGGGGGTAAATAATTTCAATCCTGAGGAGAATAGTTTGTAAAATGTCAATGTTATGATTAGTTATGCGTCCTCTGTCCTCTACTTCACGAATAATGTCCAGATTTAGCTCTTCTGATTTCATTTTTGTCTTCTTTTAGGTTCATTAGCCCGTCATAGCTCCTTCAACCAACGTCAAAATTTTATGGACCACGAGCATTGAGAAAAACCTGCGTGCTTTTCGCCGATAGGGCACGCAGGGCACTCAGTCTAGTATTCAGATTGTCAAACTCTACTAGCATAATAAAACCCAGTGTTGCACGTTTTTAGTGTACTGCCACAAACTGCTTAGTAACTCAACATTTTTTTTCCCAGATCCCGTGCTTACAAACTCTTGACACCGACTTCACACGGCATATACACTCCGTGAATATATTGTAGGGGCTATACTTAGTTCTCAGACCTGCGAAATTCCCCAATGATAGCTCCGGGATGACTGGGGGTGGGGCAGATACATTACCGTTGCATATAATTTTTCGATATTGAGAAACAGGACACATAACGCGGTCCCCTACAACCGAGAGCAAAATTTCTTCCTTTCCCTCCGTCGGTCTCCACCATCTCATCCTTCACTCTTCAGACTTCAGCAGTCCTGTCTTTACAAGCACCTGATCCCACATTACATGAGTATTGAGAGTTTTCGCTCTAGTGAGAAAGTACACCCGCCGCTTTTGACACATCCAATTCTGTTTGCGCAACTCGTAATTGTACGGCAGTTTCACAATGTAAATTCTTTTTTGTTCTTTTTGGTATTGTTTTGAGACCGTGTAAAGATAAGTAACGGCTGGGTATCCTCGAAAGAACACCCATACGTGAAATAGATTTCCTAAGTACGTATACATAGAATTTCAGTCGCGCACGTTTTGAGCCTGCAAAACGTGCGTACGCGCATTGTGGAGTTGAGAGGCGATGTTTGCGCTTATTTAGGCGCAAGAGTATACGTAACCCTGACTGCAAAAATTTCTGGTGCAAGAACTCCACAAGAAAAAGGGACAAGCAAAGAAAAAGAAAGACGCGTCGCAGGAAACGTTTGAAATCTAGAATTGAACCAACACTTCCCGGGCTGCCTCCACACTACACACCTGAATTCAAGGATGATTGTGGAGGTCACGAGATTTTCTTTTTGGGAGTTTCTGCAACAAAAACGTTTGCAGTCAAATGTACACCCTACCGCAAAGCACAGAATGTTAATTTGGTAATAACATTAGTTAAAGGCCCGTGTTCACTTCTCACATTTACAGCCCCACGTAACCGATGTAGAAGCATTCAACCTTGCTCCATCGTACAACTGCATGACTGCGAAGGACGAGAACCTATTAGAATTATTATAATGCATATTGAAATGTTTCCAACAGGGTCTATGGTATATGCCGCGCGCGAGCAGACAGGCAAGGCCTGTGCCACTTCTTGCTTAATGTGCAAGCTACTTTACGATATTAAGCTGTACGCTGTCCAACACTACTAGGCGCGGGTACCTGTTATTAAGTCCAATCATACAGCAACAGCTCTTGTCTTGGCTACTGCGTTTTCAAGTAAATTTGTTAATATCTCTATCTATCTATCTATCTATCTATCTATCTATCTATCTATCTATCTATCTATCTATCTATCTATCTATCTATCTATCTATCTATCTATCTATCTATCTATCTATCTATCTATCTATCTCTCTGTGAATGCTTGAAAGTGCTTGTTCATGCCTGCGTCTTCGTACATGTGTTCGCACGTTCGTGCGTGCGCTGACAGTAAGCTGTCAAAAAAAAATAAAGAAGTGAGGAAGAAGAAGTAGTTTAATGATTGGAAAATGTATCCAAGGAAGTAAGACTTTCGCGTTCTTCCCTGATGAAGACATTGCGCGGCAGCTTGCTGCCACCGCCACGAATAATTTTCATAGGGGTTAAATTCGGCAACTGGAAAAATATGTTTCGGGATAGTGTCCCCATACGTCAAGATGCTCACGTTACCGGGGCCGTATTTACCTGCGCTTTGTTTCAACACTCCCTCGCTCTACCACGAGGCTCTATGATGCTCAAATGCGGCTGTTTAAAGATTTTATACCACAAACTCATGCTTAGCCTAAGCAGTCTAAAACATCAACAGATTTGCTGTCGGTTATCAGCTCATTCCTGCTTACTTGCATACAACTGCTTTGGGTAGGCAGGCTATGGCACATAACGTCACGGCGGTGCAACAGTGCTGCCGTCAGGTTCCGTTCGAGTAAAATGTCTTTCTGCGGACCATAATGTTTTATGAACTCAGACAGAAGGTACAATTATTAGGCTAGGTCAAGCTTTCGATAGTTAAAGCAATGAACAGAGGAAGGCAGATGTATCAACATCTCTACTTTTAACGCGACAACATTAAGGGCCCCGTGTCACAGAAAATGCGGCGTCGGCGTTTGGCGTCCAACTTCGGACATCGCTTCGTATAAAGTAATTGCGAACCACGCATACCCAACCACGCAGGCCCTCTATGTGGGGCAAGTAAATCACTGAACTAATTGAATTTCTCGAGGTCAAATACGTAGAAAATCATAAAGTACGACTTAGGCATAGCCTACAAACGTGATAGCGTCGGACTGTAATTTAAATATACGAGAAAACATAATTCTGTTACGCAGAAACTCAAACACAAACCCTGTTTAACGCAATAACGTTTTCCAGCTGCCGTTTGAGGTCTGTCTTACTAGGAGCGGCGCAGCCCCCTCGGTTCCTTGCACACTATAAAAAAAGAAAGAACCACAGAGTCCGCTTTCATGCATAGCCTTCGTCGCCAGCGTTTTCCGGTGAACATCACGATTACATAAGCTGTAGTTGCCGGAAAGCGCGAGAAGCATTCAGGAATCTTTGAATGCTATCACCTCCCACTGTTAAAGGTGAAGCTTAAGCGTCCTCCAAATTGTTTTATCTACACTATGCACATTTGTTTACAAACATTCTCACGTAAATGTTAATGCAAAGATCAAGGCTGACAGGAAGACTTACTTCAGAAAACAAGTAGAAAAGAACAAGCAGCTCTGCAAGAGGCCACGTGAAAACGTATCGTCACCCAGGACAAGCTAGATGAAAGAAAAAATTGTCTAGAAATTATTCACGATGG
Source organism: Dermacentor andersoni (assembly GCF_023375885.2). Lineage (NCBI taxonomy): Eukaryota > Metazoa > Arthropoda > Arachnida > Ixodida > Ixodidae > Dermacentor > Dermacentor andersoni. The sequence goes on along the minus strand of NC_092816.1, from coordinate 24,226,759 downwards.
TTATTAACGCGAATTCTGTAGCCCAATTATTCAACGTATGTGAATAGCAGAACTCATTTTTCTATTTTAACTATTTGCTTTAGGCAAGGACCGATGGCGTTTTAAGATGTTCGTTTGTTTCAATGAGAATAATTAGGCTGCGTGCAAAACAGAGTCACTAACCTCCACATGAGAATAATTCACGTGAATATAAAGGCTGTCCCTGCCATCATGAATGGCGTTTTTAAATATGACGGCCCATTCTACGTGAAGATAACCAGGTGGATATTGTGCACAGTCGAGTAGAACAACCACCGGTAATATTTTTGTTGACGCCATTCAATTTATAAAACAATTTCGAGTAGCGAATGTTCAATTACTGCTCTTAATGACGTGCTGCCAAAAGAAAGATCTGTAGAAAATTGAAAAAAAGAACTTCAAACTGGCATCTTTTAAGCGAGGTGCTTTTTGAACGTTTATTTTTTTCCGGCTGATAAAGAAAGCCCATGAAGAAGAATATACAGCCCGTCACTAGCTATACGCCCACATCAGTGGGCCCAAAGCAGTGCCCTCAACCGAGCTCTACGTGAGTTAATGGGTGATTTGTCGCGCCTCGGCCTCGACAGCTCGAAGGCTTGGTATCTGTGGGGCGAGCGCTGGCACCTCTGCTGATTGCTATGGAGCGTGTTTCAGGGCGCTGCTTTTTTTTATACGGGCGGACGGTTAGTCACGCGGTATATTTCATTTCTTGCGGGCTTTCTATATGAGTCGCGAAAGAATGAACGGTCAAAAAAAGTACCTCGCAGAAAACATGCCACCTTTAGGTTTCTTTCAATTTCATACAAATTATTCAATAATACAACGGCAATCAAAGCGGTAATTAAAAATTAGCTAATTGGAATTATTTATTAAATTCAATAGCGTCAACAAAAAATATTACTAGGGGCTGTTCTGCTCGACCGAGAACGATATACACTTGGGGTTATCTTCGCGTAGAATGGTCCGTCCTTTAAAAAAAAATTATGCTTGACAGCTGGAACACTTGACGCGTGTATAGACCAATTCGTCGTGTCTGTGTTGTCTCCAGAGGCGTGGCAGCTAACTGCCGTTGTCCCCTCTGGCCGGGCAAGGAGGGGTTGTCCTCCCCGAGTGCTCCATCGCCACGTCTAAACCTTGAGATTACCCGCGGCACTCGTGGGACAGCAAATGCGTCTCAAGTAGGCGTTCGGCGACCAATACGCCTCGCCAATCGTTTGCCCGAGAGCACGTGCTAATATGCGACCCCCAACCACCGACCACGACGAGAGCTGGTCAAGGAGCCGAAGAATGCTATTCGCTTTGATACAACTACAAAAAACGAACGAACGAACGAACGAACGAACGAACGAACGAACGAACGAACGAACGAACGAACGAACGAACGAACGAACGAACGAACGAACGAACGAACGAACGAACGAACGAACGAACGAACGAACGAACGAACGAACGAACGAACGAACGAACGAACGAACGAACGAACGAACGAACGAACGAACGAACGAACGAACGAACGAACGAACGAACGAACGAACGAACGAACGAACGAACGAACGAACGAACGAACGAACGAACGAACGAACGAACGAACGAACGAACGAACGAACGAACGAACGAACGAACGAACGAACGAACGAACGAACGAACGAACGAACGAACGAACGAACGAACGAACGAACGAACGAACGAACGAACGAACGAACGAACGAACGAACGAACGAACGAACGAACGAACGAACGAACGAACGAACGAACGAACGAACGAACGAACGAACGAACGAACGAACGAACGAACGAACGAACGAACGAACGAACGAACGAACGAACGAACGAACGAACGAACGAACGAACGAACGAACGAACGAACGAACGAACGAACGAACGAACGAACGAACGAACGAACGAACGAACGAACGAACGAACGAACGAACGAACGAACGAACGAACGAACGAACGAACGAACGAACGAACGAACGAACGAACGAACGAACGAACGAACGAACGAACGAACGAACGAACGAACGAACGAACGAACGAACGAACGAACGAACGAACGAACGAACGAACGAACGAACGAACGAACGAACGAACGAACGAACGAACGAACGAACGAACGAACGAACGAACGAACGAACGAACGAACGAACGAACGAACGAACGAACGAACGAACGAACGAACGAACGAACGAACGAACGAACGAACGAACGAACGAACGAACGAACGAACGAACGAACGAACGAACGAACGAACGAACGAACGAACGAACGAACGAACGAACGAACGAACGAACGAACGAACGAACGAACGAACGAACGAACGAACGAACGAACGAACGAACGAACGAACGAACGAACGAACGAACGAACGAACGAACGAACGAACGAACGAACGAACGAACGAACGAACGAACGAACGAACGAACGAACGAACGAACGAACGAACGAACGAACGAACGAACGAACGAACGAACGAACGAACGAACGAACGAACGAACGAACGAACGAACGAACGAACGAACGAACGAACGAACGAACGAACGAACGAACGAACGAACGAACGAACGAACGAACGAACGAACGAACGAACGAACGAACGAACGAACGAACGAACGAACGAACGAACGAACGAACGAACGAACGAACGAACGAACGAACGAACGAACGAACGAACGAACGAACGAACGAACGAACGAACGAACGAACGAACGAACGAACGAACGAACGAACGAACGAACGAACGAACGAACGAACGAACGAACGAACGAACGAACGAACGAACGAACGAACGAACGAACGAACGAACGAACGAACGAACGAACGAACGAACGAACGAACGAACGAACGAACGAACGAACGAACGAACGAACGAACGAACGAACGAACGAACGAACGAACGAACGAACGAACGAACGAACGAACGAACGAACGAACGAACGAACGAACGAACGAACGAACGAACGAACGAACGAACGAACGAACGAACGAACGAACGAACGAACGAACGAACGAACGAACGAACGAACGAACGAACGAACGAACGAACGAACGAACGAACGAACGAACGAACGAACGAACGAACGAACGAACGAACGAACGAACGAACGAACGAACGAACGAACGAACGAACGAACGAACGAACGAACGAACGAACGAACGAACGAACGAACGAACGAACGAACGAACGAACGAACGAACGAACGAACGAACGAACGAACGAACGAACGAACGAACGAACGCCGATCTCTTTCTGCGACCAATAACACTTTCTGTTGTGGAAAGCCACGAATCCTTACAGCGCCGCACCTAGGCGCGCGCGGTGGTTCGGCCCGTGCAAGTCAACCGGAAGCGCAAATAAGCGTCAATTGATATCGATGGAGCCATTCGCAAAGGTTCTTCAAGGCTTTTTCCCGAATCGCATCGTATCAGAGCGTCTGTGCTATTGTCTTTAAGTTTTTTCCGTCCTTATTCTTTCCGCGAATGTTAGGTGAGTGCCTTTTCTTTTTAATGGGTTAGCATTAGGAGCGTCAAAGTGAAAAAAAAAGTGTTTGCGTGGGAAGTGTGGGAAGCCGGTCATGTGGTAGAGGTAGAGAAGCCATTGAATTATGTCCATGTCAAAACAAAACACTTCCGAATCAGTAAGGAAGTTTTCCAGAAGAAGAAAAAAATTGACATAGACTCTTTCCTCCTGTATTGCTGTATCCCTTGTTCTCTATCCCAAGATTTGTTTCTTTTCTTTATTTGCCAAGCAAATATTCTCCAATTTCAAATGAGATTATATGCTCTGCCGCAGCTGCTCCCGAGCTGCCCCAATCTCTTCCGGGTTCTCATATCACCGAGGCACTCCCGGTTCAAAGCGTCTCGGTGGTATTGGATGAGGCGAGTTTAATATACGGGCCCAGCACAGGCACATGTACTCTCACGTGGCACAAGATATGCAGCTTAATGCATTCCTCCGCTGCTTCCGCCGACCAGGCGCGTTAGACGCTAAAGAAGGGAGAGCCGGACAGAACTGCGCCGTGTAGTAATATGGGCGCTGACAGCTGCGGCGCACACATCGGCTCTTCCGCGAGTGAAGGTCGCGTCTATTCCTGACACCGCTGTTCGCGCTCTCTTTCTTTCTTTCAAATTTTGTGAGCTACGCACTCTGGTACACCTTGTTTATACGCTGCCTTTTGACTGACTGACGTATTGGCTGGCTGACCGGTGTATTGACCAAGTCGTTTATACATTCATTCATCTTTCCGTGTGCCCATATATCAGGAACTAGTGACAACCAAGAGGTACGACTGCAGTTTGAACGTCCTACTGATAGGGAACACCGGTGCCCTATGAGGTTAGGCAATTCGACAATTATGCCTCAAAATTAGCGGTGAGTTTGATGATCCAATCCCAGCATGTTCTACTAAGATTCTGATTCCTCTTTCGAGAGCCGACGCAGCGAAAAAACTTGCCGTACTGGCAAACGACCTGACATTAGCTCAGTGGAATTCATCCGATTTCACAAGTCCACGACTTCATATCCTGGACCCTAATTTACAACTCCGTATTCCGCCCGAGCTTCCACGACGTGACTGTACCCTTCTAGTTCGTCTATGGCTTGGAGTAGCATTTTCAAATGCGTACTCCTTTCTTATCGGAATGTCCAACAACCCACTTTGTGACTTCTGCGGGTGCAATGAAACAATCGCGCACCTTCTTTGTGAGTGCTCTCGTTTCAACCCGCAAAGAGCAGTCCTCTCAGCCACCCTAGACAAACTGGACAAGCGCCCACTTACAGAAAACAAGATCCTTGGATACTGGCCTACGCGAACATCAGCGCGATCGGCTATGAAGGCGCTGCTGCGGTATTTAAAGGACACTGAACTTTCTGACAGATTGTGACTTCACTGTGTGGCACAGGATTGTACGGTGCACTGCATAACACTAGGGACGCCTTTGCGGGCTACGTGACAGTGCCCACAGAAACAGTTTGTGTGTACGTGCGTGTGCGTGTAGTTCTTTTTTTTATTCTTTTTTAATCCTTCTCTCTCTCACCTATCGCATCCCCTTGCCCCTCCCCCAGTACAGGGTAGCCAACCGGAGATAATCTCTGGTTAACCTCCCTGTCTTTCCTTTGCCTTTATCTCTCTCTCTCTCTCTCTGTTTCCACCGCCCGTTGTAGGCTGTCTACTATGCATGGTATAAGAAGTTTCAGCGCTGACTGCCTATACCGGTGTTTGTTTGTTTGTTTTGTTTTGTTTGTTCTTTAAATCTACCGGAATTTCGAAAAATCACTTGTGGTATATAAGAGCAATGTTCTCCTTGAGCGCGATTAATCTAATACGTGGACATAACTTCTTCAATAAAACCAAATGCTTAACGGACTAATTAAACAAAGATTCCTGATAAGCTGTTTCACAAATATAATGTAGAGCACATATTGCAATTTACGAATTCAAGCCTGTGAGTTCTCATAGCGCATTCGTTTGGGACAATTCTTGAAATTAGCGCCAGTTTTGAGAAAAGCGCCATCAGATTTTGAGTGCTTTTGGTGTCGAAATTTCTTGCACGCACGTAAAGCTTCGACTTTGCAAGCCTCGGTAAGGCGCAAACATGAATAAGCCAGGCTAATTTGGGCACCTTGACAAAGTAACACTAACAAGTGTTTCAGAGCCTTTCACGAGTCACGACACCTGATTCTTGTTTTTAACTGTAGTAGATATTGTCGTCTTTCCTCAATGAAAACTCTTGATCTACAATACGTGCACCAAGAACAACGGGGGACTTGAACCACCTCCTTGCTTCCATCACTGCCGCGTCTAACTCCAAGGACTCCAAGACAGCCACTAATGCTCGTACCTGATCTTGCCCCTTCTGCGTGTAAAGTGCTCAAGCGACAGAGAATAGGAAAATAAATAATTAGATAATCAATTAAATTATTAAATAAGTATTTGGCGGTAAATATGAACAGTTCTTCTAATTACTTTTACACCACAGACTGTCTGAGGAGCTTCAACGTGCGCACGAACCTCGGCGCAAGAATGTTTCACCCCCACTGACTTGCATCGACCGCTGTCTACCAACCCAACCCCCCATGTTCCAACCCCCTGTTTTCTAGAGCAGCGAAATGCCAAATAAGCTTAGCTACCGCGAGCTAGGTATTACAGTTTAGAGGCATGGATAAAAATGTAAGCAGCATACGTGAAAGAGATGTACGTGGTTGACAAAGCGGCGAAGATGGACGAACCGTTTGCTTCGCGCTTTATTTACGCTTTACCTGCCTTAAGATGACGTTTACTTTAGCTCCTTTTGCCCTGTGGAGATACCGCCTTACATCCTTCATCTAGCAATGCATAGTAGCGTGCAAAGTATATTGCGTTTGAAAAAAAGACATACAAAAGAAAAGTAATGAAACCGCCAGACGCGACAATTTTGATATTTGCTTTCAGAACGTGTTTTTCACTCAGGCTTGAAGCAGGCGCAGTCTGGAACGAATCTGCATGCGTTTAGCTAACTTTGTAAGGTTATTTTTGTTCCTTCATGCCCTTACGTAAATGAGGACCTTAGCAGCCTTACGGAATCATTTTCTCTCATGGCGAGCCGACATTAAATTCAATTCTGCTACTTTCTTTGATATATAGTATGCTTTTCAGAGTGTTACCAGTCGTGACAACTTAATTCGTTGTAACTCCTTCATGTAACTCTCTCAAGGGGTCTATTCAAATTATAGCAAGACCTTGAGTTCTACATTAGCGACAACTAATATTGGCCTCCCTTTGTTTTTAGTTTCTCCTTAGAATTGTACACATTACACTTTTATATATAAATTATCTTCATCACTCGGCAATCCACAAGCAAATCATTATGGTGCCAAATTATGGTACAATGATGGTCCACATAGGTGCGTTCCGACCACCACCATAAAGTTCGAGCCTAATTATATCGAACTATGCATTTCTTGAAGTCTGTCCTGCCTCACAAATAAATTGGCTAGAACCAACCACCTGGAGATATTTATCTATTAATGCGACCTCCGATTCTATGAGTCAATAGCTCATATTTTCTAGCTCTATAAAAGGTGCAGCTGTTCACTGCTATATATTTTTCTTTCATTACATCTTTCAGTCATGCGCGGATTCATGGAGGATATCCGGATGCGCTCCTGCCTGCCCCCCCCCCCCCCCTCCTTTCCTTGAAATTTGTGTACGCAGCCGCACTGTAGGGCATATGACTAACACAGGAAGTCATCCTTCGCAGCTGTTACTCTCATTTTGGATAAACTATATATGTTTAGTAATGATTGGAGAGAACCCGCCAGTATGTAAAAAGCTCATCCTCATCATCAACCACTATCTCAGTCAGACGCCCTGGAAAAAAAAAACATAAATCCGCGCCCCCATTCAATGCCTCATACTTCCTTTTCAACCGCTACCTGCTTTAACGTCTTTGGCGCTGAGCGTATGATAAACGAAACTAAAAAAAAAACGTACACGGCAGAAGGCTTCCTCTGGCATCTTATTTCGCTCACCTCAGTGTTCTTGGCGCTTACTTCAGGGGATTTTAATCAATCCAATTTATTGAACGTCCGTGTCGTAATAATAGGCAGTAAAAGCAGCCGTGGAAACTGTCCATGAAAGGAAGCCACTTAGCCAGGCATTATATTACACAGGCCTCTATTACCGACGAATAGGTCATCAATCAGTATTGAGCGCTCTTTACAAGCATGCCGATGATCGGACAGGCATCCGCTCGACCACGTAATGAGATAACAGCGGACGAATAAGCCTCGGTGTAACTTATATAAGAAAAAAAAAAAGACATTCGCACAGACAAAGAAAGGGGGCCTGGTATTCAACCAACAATTACAAGAAATGACTTTTTCAGGTGTGTGCGTGATGCAGTACATTGTTCATTAAGTACCTGCGATGTCCTGAAAATTGTGTGGCTGGCTCGGGCAGTGAGCCTAATGCAAGTTGGAAATTTGTCTCTACTAAGTTTCGGCAGCGATTGTGGTATGCATAATACTTGGGCATCAAAACAGACACTCATAAACCACATTCATAGCTCTTTCGCGCAGTATATATAACCGATGTATATTGGGCAAAGATAAGGTGCTTCTCAGCTTTTATTTATTTCTTTATTTATTGACACGTGTGGTTGGCAGATATTCCGATCGCGTGCTCACCTTCCTTCGTTCCGTCTCCGTGCATAATTAGGCAGAATTTGAATAAAATTTTGATGTTTTACGTGCAAAAAACACTATTTGGTTATGAGGCACGCTGTCCGTATTAATTTCGACTACCAGGAAATATTTAATGTGTACCCAATGCACGGGACCCGGGTGGTTTTTGCATTTCGCCCCCATCGAAATGTGGCGGCCGCGGCCGGGATTTGATCCCGCGACCTCGGGCTTAGCAGCGCAACACTATAGCCGCCAAGCCACCACGGCGGCGGGCACGTAATTAGTCAGACGAGTACATACTTACCGTACTTGCACGATTCTATCGCGTCCCCGGTCGTAACGCGCTATTACCGCCCAAATATCAAAAAAAATAACTTGGTGCCGATTGTAGTGCGCACATCAGGTAACGAAACTTGAGTCGACGCGTAACGTGTTGAACCAGCTTTATGGAACACACAAAGGCACATAGACTCGCACACAGCTGAATCTTAGGGGCTAGTCGCTATCGGAGTCCGACGACACATCTTTCTCGCTGTCTACCAACCACAGATGTAATCTTCAGTCCCATCTAATGCATTAGAAATGGCACATGTACAGAAAACTGTAAAATGGCGACCCCAAACCAAGGCATAAAAAAGCCAAAGTCCGCTCGATGGCACTGAAGCTAGCTACCTTGCATTGAGCTTTGTATTTTTGTAAGAATTGGTTTCGCTTTAAGATTTCGAGTAGAATTAGCTACGGTTGTAACGCGCATGCAAATGTGAACGTACTTCTTATATTAAAAAAAATGCGCGTTATAATCGTGTCAATACGGCATATAGAAGGCATGCGAGGTGGTGAGCAATGAAGACTGCAGTTTCTACTGCCGCGTGAGCTGCTAAGCGCGAGCAAAAAGAAAATCGAACGCCTCTATAAATATACGCAGGTTGGCGAAGTTGAGACCGAAGTGTTCTTATGGTTCTACTTGTGTCACGACCCCTCTTTCTTTCTTTCTTTCTTTCTTTCTTTCTTTCCTTGTTTTTTTTTCTTTCTTTCTTTCTTACTTACTTTCCTTTTTTTCTTTCTCTCTCTCTCTTTCTCTCTCTCTCTTTCTTTCTTTCTTTCTTTCTTTTTGTTGTTGTTGCGTTTATTTATTCCTAATGGGACGTAACTGTCAGAATCACTATAAGCTCCCTTAAGCCTGAGACTGCCGCCGAAGTGCTACAAAAATTTTCACCGTCATTCTCGGTGCGTCTTGCGCGAAGTTTGAGAACATCAAAGGTCTCTGCAGCTCTTCATGTTTAAGAAGCAATGAATGGGTCTCGTTAATATATACCGGGTGTGTCCTGTGTGACTCCTATTTGTGTCCCTCTGAAAGTTAGCGATATACCGTATACGAGATCTTCATCGGCTATAACTTAATGTATAAAAGGAAGCACGTGATGGTAAAAGCGCCGGGAAATTATGTTTTGGTCTCGCTCTAAGCTTGCTTTCAAAAAGAGCGCATCTTTCCTTTTTTGGAAGGGAATTCTGCAGCGTGGTGTTTTTTATCAGTGCTCACTTCCACATCATCTGTATCTCTAATAAAGGACCTTCGCCTTAGTTTAAATCAGCTAAATTTCCCCAAGCCATCTCTACGTGTTTCCGGCGGGCTCATAAAATTTATTTTCGAGCGCACTTCCTTTAGGAGACGCTTTTAGAGCACGCCTATCTTTAGGCCCGTCTTCTATTCGAACCAGGTCATCTTCCTTTCAAAACTGCTAGTGCTGTTGCCGATGTTGTCATCGTGACGTCATCCTAAAGTCATCGACGTTATTGTTGTTGTCTTGCCATATAATTTACACACAGAAGACTATGCAATTGGCGTATACTATACAGGGTGTCCCAGTAACTTGAGCCAAACTTTCGAAATATGCAAATGCTACATAGGTAGATACAGCTCAAGTAATGTTGTTTGCCGTCGCCTGGACTTTCTCAAATTATCTTTTTATTCTGCCTAATCAGATAATTGGTCTTAATTAATAAACTTCTCAAATATTATAATCAGAATTAAAGTGTGAATGAGAAAATTGTAGAGCGGCATGAAAAACTCCTGATACACCTTTCTATTGCTCAATACGTGCTACATAAAAGTGTTTTTCCGAGCGTGAAAGAAGCCCGCAAATGCACGCAAAATTGCCGTGCGACTGGCCACTCGAGGCACATTGCGTGTATTCGCAGGCTTCTCAGCAAGTCGCGTATAATTGAATATTTCCAGTAAAATATTTATTATCCAAATAATTGTGAAAGATATTGTGAACGCATTGTTGAACTAATTGAGTTTACTGTTCCTGTGCAAACCAATGTTGACCTCTATAACCTTTTGTGTGTTATGAGAGCTAGAGTGGGAATCGAGTAATGTGAGAAATGGTGCTAAATAATTCTAAAAAAATAAAGAAAGAAAGAGGAGTGCTTCGTCCGCCCGCCCAATCTGGCCAGCCGTAACGAGCTGCTACGGCTGCCCACTACCAAAGATACGAAACAATTATGGGGCCTTCACTACCTTGACAGATAAAAAAAATATCTCCGCCCAAGCACTCAGTACAAATGGTGCTGAATACGAAAACGCTCAAACGCTTCTGTACTTAGAGTTAGGTGCACGCTAGAAAACCCCAGGTGGTTTAACCTTGAGTTATCCGCTCTATGCTTTGTTTCTCATATTCCCAGTGTTGCTTTGGGACGTTAAACTCCGTGAAGCAATAGAAGCGCTGGCGCATTTAACAATAAGGTGCGGTGTGAAAAACTGACGTCACTTTTGTTGTAGTTACGTCGTTGGAGAGAATAGACAAACGGGGAAATTGCAGAGGAACTATAGGCGTGAATGATTCCTGCAGTATAATCTTTCTTCTTCTCTGATATAGGCAACGCAGAGTGTCTATAGCTACCCCGCGGAATATATCTTTCAATTACAGGATCTTGTTTTCAACACCACGCTCTACTTACGCAACCTTTCGTGCTTAGTTTTCTTTTCCATGCCACTTAAGTTCGGTGCATAGTTTCAACATCCTCTTTAAAATAATACAGCTTAACAATGGCACAATGCACGTAGATTATGTATTGTTCAAAAGCAGCAAGATGTCTAACCTGATCGCGCAGGAAGATTCTAATTAACTGGACCATCCGAGCCTTCCAAAAGTAAAAATATGCTGACGATGAGCTTTACGCTTGGCTTACGCCATTCGCCCTCAGAAAAAGTTTTTAGCAGAGAACAATGGCTTCCAAGCACTGCGTATCATCAAATGTCGGTACTCAAAAAAAGAGAAAGAAGAACCGAAAGCCCTTAAAACACGGGAACGACGCTTAGTACAGATAGCTTGAGCAAGGATTTGCTACGCTCTAACGAACAACGTTAATTAAAGCATGAACAAAATGTACGGGAGCTGCTTTAAGTTACTTACAATGAAAATTCTTGAGCGCAGACTTATTCACGGTTACTGGCCACCTAGAATGAGGGCGAAGTAATCTTCGTTGATATTGCTATAGTTCACGGCACTCAGTGAAGTGCGATTCTACATTCCCGTCATTATGTGCGGTGAGTTGAAGAAAGCGGTTAATACACACGTCATCGTGTTGCTTGTTGAGATTTAATTAAGTGAAACTGACTAAAACAAAATCACTTCTTTAAAAACGAGAGTTCCTGCCTTAGAAAGTGCGCGAGGGACATTTTGAGTTAACATGCAGCTCTCAAGTGTCATCGATCAATTACACTCATTCGTGCTTAACAGTCTAACGACTTTACGTGGTACTAAAGCATAATGTCTTCCGTGTTCATCGATGCGCAGTGTACGTGTCTATTCTAGGAATGATGACAGAGAAAGGCTGCATAGAAAGACAGAGAGGTTAACCAGAGGTAGAGTAGGGAGATAAAAAGTAAAAAAGAGTGGACGGGGGATATATGTATATATACAAAGAGAGAGAGAGAGAGACGAGCACAAACAAACCGCTTGCAGTACAGAGCGGTAGGGGATGGCATTCTTAAAGTCCATCGTGAAGGCCCGTAGACCGCAGGTACCTTAGTAACGCAAGTAAGGCCATCAGCGTGGATGTTCTTTGGGAGCACTAATCTAAAGCCTTCAGTTCTGATAGTGGACGATTGTCCAATAGGTTCAGCCCTCTGCCCATCACTTGTCTCTGGGCGCAATATCGCGGGCAGACAAAAGAAAACGTGTACGCGCGTCTCATCGCTGCTGCATGTTTCGCACGCGGCACTTTTGGCCATTCCAATAAGGAATGAATATAAGCTTCTTCGGGCAATTCCTTCTGCAGGAAAAAAGGGTGAGGGGAGGGTTACAATTGAAATTTTTATTATATTATATAGGGCTTTCTAACGCTGGGTGGTACTTTCTATAGTCACACATTTGCTAGCACTTACCTTAGAAAAACGCTCGTGCATCGTACATTGGCTGCACTTTAAAGAACTTCAGGTGGTCACAATTAATCCGGAAACATCCACTACGCGAACTGATCGCCTCGTGAACAGATCTTGGTTTAGGCACCGAAAACGCGAAACTTTAATTAGGTTGCGTTAGAGTGCCTTTCGAAATGTTCTGACGTCACATTTCATGCGCTGAACAGCGGCACCCGAAAGCCATTATTAAAAGTCCAATAACTATTACTCTATGGTGAAGCTTCTAAAATGTCAGCAGCTCCATAGATTATGCAAAGGAAAAGACAGCATATTCCTGCTACCTTGCGATATCACAGCGCAATTTCAAGCTGTTTCCTTCTATCAGCTACATGAGAAAATTCATTTACCTGTATTTAAAGCATACACTATCATACCTGTCAATTTTCCAGATTTTTCCGGAAGACTTCCAAATTACAATCCGTCCACCCGATTGTACGGACACGGCCACAAATTTCCCGAAAAACGGACCCCAACATTAACGCGAAGAAAAATACAATAAAAAGAGACGTTTCTTGCTGCATAGTCTCCTCACAATTGCCATTATGCGCTACGTTGCTAGCTGAAGTCGGAGTTAAATCCAAGTCATGTGTGTGACGGCAGTGTGGACCTAAATTGGTTCGTTTGCTTCAGATCGGTGAATGTGTAGAGCAGTTCGCGTGAGGCGAAGGCCTAATATGGCCTGAACTATGCACGTGCGCACGTGCATTTTTCTGGCCACAGTACGAGCACCCAGAAGTTTAGTAACTGTGCTGACAACTATTCTGAGGTGCTTCTGACGTTGCAGTGTATCAGGAAAAATAAATTAAAAGATTTCTTTCCAATAAGTGCTCTAAACTTAGTAATTAAAAAAGTAACTAGCACATTTTAGTTATTTAACAAATTAATTGTTGGACATTTTTTTGCTGCAAATTTCCGTCTACAGCAGTGTAGCCTAGCAGGAAAAATGGCAAAAGCCTATATATAGCTATGAACGTTTCGTTTAAAACACTGTGTTCCGCATAGGAGGATACCTGCAAGTACCTTTACATGCTTAGTTTTATGCATGCCTATGTATTATGTTGCATTCTGGCTTATGTTTCTTTTTTCCTTTTATGCAGGTTTTATTATTTTAGCGCAGGGTGAAACAGGCTACTATATTTCCAAAGCCATATATTGAACTATGTGGACCAAAATGAATACGCTGTACTGTTGCGAGATGTTTTTTTAGAGAAAATCACTGTTAAGCAGTAAATGTTCTTTTAAATTTCTCGGAGAAAAGACGCAAGTCGCCGTTCATCCGTCATACTGAATGAACGTGCCACTTTTTACTATGTTACTGCACCCGCACTTAACACAATGCTACACACGGGAACCGCGCAAGGCACTACCGGAAATAGAAGTTGGTGCAAGTGCACTGTTGGCCAATTACTACTTGTTTGGCGACTTCTTCGTTCGTTCGTTCGTTCGTTCGTTCGTTCGTTCGTTCGTTCGTTCGTTCATTCGTTCGTTCGTTCGTTCGTTCGTTCGTTCGTTCGTTCGTTCGTTCGTTCGTTCGCTCGCTCGCTCGCTCGCTCGTTCGTTCGTTCGTTCGTTCGTTCGTTCGTTCGTTCATTCGTTCGTTCGTTCGTTCGTTCGTTCGCTCGCTCGCTCGTTCGTTCGTTCGTTCGTTCGTTCGTTCGTTCGTTCGTTCGTTCGTTCGTTCGTTCGTTCGTTCGTTCGTATCTTTGGTTGTATCTTTTGTATCTTTTTGGTTCGTTTATTCTTCATTTTATTTTTTGACACTTCTTAGTCGCTTTTTTTTATGCTTAGAAAAGCGGACTCTTCGTTGCCCTCTTCCTCTAGAATCACATCACTTAATAAACAACCCGCAATTACAAATACACCGTAAGACAACGTCCGCAATGAAACTGTCCCTGTTGGTTCTTGTAACTCCCAGGTGTCGTCTACCCATCGTAGTCGTCGGATTAACAAGAGGATTAGCTCTTGCACGGTGCTGCAATGCCGATGTTAGGATGGAAGCACTCACCACTGTGCATCATTAAATGCGGATTACGGCGGATTCCCTTTGCGCCTATATACGTGTACTATGTGAAAGATTCAACGTAACTCCCACGTGCAGACAATTTGCATCGCAGTCTTTCTGACTCTATTTTTCTAGCCCGTTATTTTTCCTTGTTTTTACCTAATCTTCTTTATTGCAGACTCTACCCTCGTCCGGTAGGTTCGCCATGATTGTTTTATGTGTTTTTCTTTCTGAAGCCGCTATCTTTCGCTATGATGTCAATGAAAGGGCCGGTTTTCTGCAATTTATGTCTTCGGTGCCTTCTTCTACTTTTATTCTTTCACGTCCCTCCGTGTTTGGATCTTGCAGGCCTATCGTATGAAAAATTAAGTAACCTCCTGACTAAGTTTACATGTAACAACCGAGCTCAAATCCCAGGCTTTCTCAGCGGTGAGACATCATTAACTTAAGGCCGTAGGTGAGACCTTCCTCCTCAGTTGCCTAGGCCTGCGCGAGCATGTGCCCGTCAGGGCCCATATTCGCCACAGTGACGGTGGTATATTGTTTGCTTGCCTCGACGAGGCAGACGAACAGTTATTGCGGAACTCCTTGTTCTTATGAAATAGGTGTTTTTTTTTCTTGCTAGCTCTTCGTTTATACTGCGAATAATGTTCAGCTACGGCGCAGCTACAAAATGCAGATCCATTGAGTTTCTAAGCTGCAAATTCGTAGAACCTTCTCCCTCAAGGGCTTGTGTCATTATACCTACACACCAACCTCAAAGGTTGGTTTGATCGCCTGCCGAAACATGTTTAAGATTGTTTTCGTGGTAGCAACAATACAGTCCTTTTACTGCGTCATATGCACCAAATATTTGCAATGCCAGACGTTTACATCAACCTAATGTACTTTGTTTTCGTTTGCAACAGTATTACTACCATGGATTGGCTTTGCAGATGTATCACTAATGTTTACTACAAGTCCCGTACCACAGTTCTAACCAGAGTTCAGTGGGTCTGGCTGCTCGAAAGCTCTTGTAGTACAGTCTGGAGAACACTTTCCTGGAGTGACCAACTACTGTCTGCGGATTGCGCCAGTGTCCGGAGCTGCTATCTCGCGGTAGCTTTCTTTTGCTCGGTTACACATATGTTTGTCCTATAGCGAAGGGACCTAGCATGTGGCATAACCATGCATGGTCGCGTTGCAGTGTCGGTCTGTGCAGTTTACCTTTTTTTCATGTTTTGTGTGTGAAATGTGGCCGTCGAATATGCCGTATAACCCCTTTAGACAAGTGTGATTCGAATTGTAATAATTTATTTAAGCGGAGCTGTTATGCGCTACGTTCTGGCGGTTTGTGTGCGTATGCAAAAAAAAAATGGCAGCCACCCCAGAGCTAAAAGAGCTAAAGCATAAAGTAAAAGCACATCACCGGATGTACTCCAGCTGCGTTTAATCACGATAAGTGTCAAAACGCATTATGATCAAAAACTATCGTAACAAAAAAGTTAAACCGGAATAGACACTGTTTAGTATGGATTGCGGTTTCACGTCGCGAGCTCTATAGGCAAATCACGTAATCTTATCTCAGTTCCCTTAAACCCGCACAATGGGTAGGCCGTGTGTGGTGAGAAGTGCGGAAGAACAGCGCACCTACGGGGAACACCTTAATTAATAGTTATGGGGGTTTTACGTGCCAAAACCACGTTCTGATTATGAGGCACGCCGTAGTGGAGGACCCCGGAAATTTAGACCCGCTGGGGTTCTTTAACGTGCACCTAAATCTAAGTACACGAGTGTTTTCGCATTTCGCCCCCATCGAAATGCGGCCGCCGTGGCCGGGATTCGATCCCGCGACCTCGTGCTCAACAGCCCAACACCAGAGCCACTGAGCAACCACGGCGGGTGCGGGGAACACCTCCATGAACAGAAGCGGGAAAGTGCGCGGCGACGGTGGATGGTACGTAGTACGGACGAAGAACGTGCCGCGAAGGCCAAACATACGCACATTTGCTTCAATCATCCCTACCGACACCACTCCCATCGTAATCCTGGGTGATTTCAACATAGACGTGTCTCGGCCACACGGAAAGTTGTTCGTGGCATTTCTCTTGGAAAGGCTTGGTATTCAATGCTACACAGACATCAGTGTTAATAAAGGGAAAATGAGACACCCACCCAAACGTAGCTAAGGGCTACAAAGGAAGCCCATGCGAGTTCCTCGAAAGAAAAGCTTCGCAGTTGAAGGAATATTTGTGCCGGTCTGCGATGAATCTTTCTTCAACTGCGAAGCTTTTCTTTCGAGGAACCCATATGGGTTTCCTTTGTAGGACTTAGCGACGTTTGGGTGGATGTCTCATTTTCCCTTTATTGATTACTGCTCTCCACCTTGCGCGCTTCCGCAGAACTATTACGGCAGACATCAGTGTTTCCACGACGCATCATTGGTCGAGTGTAGACCTCACATTGGCCAAGAACATTTCCAGTTTCACCACAGGGCCACTTGCCGTATATCATAGTGATCGTAAAGCCATAGTCAACTAGGATGGCCAAATAATAAATCCATAACAGCAAACAAAAGAAGCTTAAAAATAAAGAATGGATATGAAATTTATTAAAACAAGAAAAATCGTGAAAAAACACGAAATTTATTATGGTGTGTGCTTTTTTTAGTTTCCATCCCCATATTTGTTATCACCATATTTATCACAATATATACAGCTCTGCTGGTCATCCACCTTTACAGACTGTAATGACTCTAATTTTTCTTCTTTTTTTCCTGTATTAAGCTTTGACTTTATGTTTAACCTGCAGAGGAATGCGTTCCCACCGTTTTAAAATACACTCAGGCCATGAACGTCCTTCGCGATGTTTTAGTCGATACGAATGACATGCTATTGCTTATGAGTCACATCCATTCTGCTTCTACTTGATATATTGATATCGCAGTAGTGTTGTCGTTTCCACGATTAGCTTTATGTGAAAACATGTGTGTATATGCTCAAGAAAGGCCCCCTCTGGACTCCGTCATGCACTTGTTTGTCATGCACACGGACTCCTTCATCCCCGTGTTTTCTCATGCACTTATGTGTGATTGGTGACAATCTGAGGTATACACTGAACTGTGCTTAATGTTCTGGGGCGCATAAGGGCACCATCGTGGGCTTGTGCCATTTTCTTTTGTGTCTAGGGCTTGTTTCTATTTTCTTCTTGCTTTCTCTGTCTTTTATTCTTGTCTGAGTAATGTTGCTGGTAGATTTGAATACCCGCTCTATCAGGAAGCTGCATTTACATTTTTTTACATTCAATATAAATAAAGGAATACATTACGAGCTTCATAGTTCCCACGACACCACGCTAAATCAGCTATCATTGCTCGCGTCACGACGTTCTGTTAAATTAACTTGCTGTGATGCCAACTCGCGCAAAAACGAAGTGTTAAAGAAATACAGCGACATTTTCAGTCCAGCTCTGGAAATCAGGCAAATTAACCAATTTCGCAGAAAGAGATTCCTATTCTTCGATCGTCCTCTTTTAGTGTAACCGTTCTCCGTGACATGAGGAACGTACACGGAACTGAAGATAAGAGAAACAATTGTTATTCTTGGCAGAAAGCACGGCAAACAGTTTCCGGGATTCCTTTCACGCTCTGAAAGCTGTCGCTTTTCGATCTTCCTTTTCGACACCGCATTCTCCTACATACATGTCTTGTCGCGCACTCCTTTCTTGGTGGTCTCCCTCGAGTCCCTGCGATCTCCCGAATGGGAGGACAGGCCATTTCGTGAAATAGCCACACTCCGCCGAAACGAGGTCGCCTTCCTTGCGTTCTCCGCGACTGATGGCACAGGACATATCTTGTATTGTTCTCTACTTTCTACACAGCTCCTATTACTTCGTTCTATTCCTGTCCCTAAACGCTGCACTTCATGCCCCGTATTCGCACGGTTTTGCACGAAGCGATGCCATCGTTATTTTTTTTTTTTTTTTGGGGGGGGGGGGGGGGGCACGTATTAACGTGAGCTGCTTTTAGAGGTACTCGTGTTATTATCATTTTGTCTGAGGAACTGTATGTAACGGCGTTGGGGATGTCGAACAGTATGCTTGTATGTAAACTGGGACTTGTTTCTGGGGACATGCATTAGGAGAAGCCAAAAAAATATAAGTAAGAAAAGTCCACATTTTCTGTAGCGCTTGAGTTGTTGAGCTAATTTACGTTTCACTCTGTTAAAATACATTATTTAGCTTTTTGAGTCCCCTTTGTTTTATGCACATTGTTCTTTCTTTTACTGCTTGCCCCCTTGGTACGTATTTTCACGAAATTGATATCAGGTCTCGCTTAGTATTCTCCACTTTCTTTTTAACGACCCAGCTTAAGGCGGCCTTTCTTCCGCTTGGAAAAGTACCTAGCTATATTTTACTACGCTCACGTTTCTACATTACCATTTCGTCTAAGCACTCAAATCTCAGAGATTATATGAAGTACGGCAGTTCTTTACCTTAAAACAACACTGGCTCTATTATTATATGAGAACACGATTGCATTAAACTCCAACAAAACGAACAGAAGAAACGTACGCTTTTGTATTTTCCGACTCACCCGGATAGTATTCCTCGCCCCTTACTCTGCACCTTCAATTTTGTACTCGTGCCCGTATGGATTCCGTTCCCTTACCTAAGATCACTTGTCTTGACTTTTTGTATTCCTGTAATAGTAGTCTGCCTTAATACGCATTATATACTATGGCCAGAAAGACCGAGCACTTCTTTCACATCTATTTGTATCTCGATGGCTACCGCATAAAAATTTTTCTTATCTCATTCTTTCCGACGAGTTCTTTGCGTGGACATGGTTGGCGTTGTTCAGATGAATGGACACGGATGGAGACCTACCCAAAATTATGGGAACTCTCAGTGTTCCTGCTTTTAGCATTGCACTTTATCTGCCTGTAACGTCCATCATGAGCTTTAATAAGGATCTACGGGATCATTTTACCGTAGACCCTCTGCAGCAGTCTTGCTGCGATTGGTGCAGAATATAAATGTGCTATATACAGGGTATCACAATAAAGGGAAAATCGGACATCCACCCATTCGTAGCAATTGCTACAGAGGAAACCCATACGGATTCCTCGAAAGAAAAGCCTCAGAGTTGAAGAAAAATTCATCCTGGTCCGGGACTCGAACCCAGGACCACAACTTTTCCGGGGCAGCCGATTTACCGTCTGAGCTAACCAGGCTGCTAGCAGATGGCAGTGCGAAGTCGAATTTGTCGACAACACGAAGCAAAGGCAAGTGTTCGACGTAGTAGTTCTGCGGAAACCCGCAAGGTGGAGGGTATCCCAGCTAACTTTAGCCAGAGCTTGAAAATGTGCGAATGCCACGTAGCTGGACAGAACCAAGGTAATGTTGTTTGCCGTCGCTTGGCGATACTCAGATTCCTTTTTTTAATTCTACCTAATTACATAATTAGTACTAATTAAATTATCAGCTTCTCAAATATTATACTTAGATGAAAAGTGTGAATGAGAAAATTGTAGAACGACATGAAAAACTACCGATGCAGCTTTTGTTGCTCAATAGATGTTACGTAAAAGTGTTTTTCCGAGCGTGAAAGAAGCCTGCAAATACATGCAAATTGCCGCTAGAGTGGCTGCTCCAGACACTTAATATATTTAATTATGCAGTAACGAATTACATGTGACTCGTTGCGTTATTGACGGGGCAAGCTGTAACAAGCGACGCAGCTTTGAACCTTTGAATGTGGCGGGAGCTGCAGCAAAATGCATGTGGTCGTGCCACGCTTCATCTTCGCACATGCGGATGTCAGAGAGGCAGACTCGGGCACGCAGCGTTTTATTCTTTATTCAGTGAGTGCCCCGCTTTGCCAGAAAGGCGTTACAGCAGGGGGGTTACAGACTTAGATAGAACACTTCTTCATCTATACAGCACACTTGCGTCTCTTGCAGCCGGTTCCAATCTCTGATGGTCATCACAAAGAAGGAATTGTAAAACATAGTTGTCCTTGCACGGTACTCTTTCACTTTGTGTCGCTGATCATTTCTACTGGATTGTAATTGTTTCATCTTAATGCTCCCGAGATGTTGGCCGAAGAATTAACCGTCGTTGCTACGGCTCGACAGCGACAGCGACTTCAGAAGCTGATGCCAAAGAAATTGCCTAGAGACGCTTTGCTCAGCTTTTCATAGCATTACCGGTAGCGCCTTCTCTAAACCGCAGCAACAGAAGGGCTAAGCTAAATCAAGAGCTCGGACCCGAGCATCAGTAATTGAGCAACGTCAATATTGTGCTCAAGCTGTTAGTATGTTACAGCATCACCCTTCTCTACACAGCGCGCCCGTCTAGTGAGTTGCAGTGTCGCTGCCGATGTCATAACAAATTTTTTTAAGTTAGAGATGACCGGAAAGATTTGTAAAAAATCAATTGTTATAGAAAATAAAACGTGTGGAGAGCTTCAATGGATTCACGGTAAGAGTCAGGCCAGCTCGTTCTGTTGGCAGTACTTGTGCAAGGTTAATGGAAGTGGCGATGAAAGTAATGTAGAAGTAATCGATTAATTGGTTACAACTCCCAAATACCTTTCGTGGGACAGTAACTAGTCGCTGTAATCAACTACATTTTTGGATGACGTAATTGTAATTGTACTCGGTTGCTTTTTTTTTTCTGTAACGGTGTGTAAGTGTGGTGGGTTCGATTCAATGGACCACGTTTGCGTGGCCGCAAAATCCATAATACACCCGAGTTTCGAGCGGCAAGTGTACGTTAAGTAACGCCAGGCATTTTGAATAATTGCTGAAATATACACTTATTTGCGTCTTCTCTAGGCCAAGACACCTTTTGGTGCTCAAAACAACGCAGCTTAAACGAAAAAACCAGTCAAAAACACAAAGGACAAGAGGAGAGGCTCACACCCCAACGACTGGTGTCCAGTCGTTGTGGTGTGATCCTCTCCTCTTGTCCTTTGTGTTTTTGACTGGTTTTTTCGTTCGAGTATGTACCAACTGGCCCAGATTTCAACCCTTCTGCAACGCAGCTTATTTTATATGGAGCCGTTACTGTTCCAGGCCACCATCCGCTGTGATAGGAGTGAGTTTCAGCAAAACAGATATGGTTTTGAAGCCTCTTAGAGCTATAGAGCTTGGCGCTAAAAAATTATTTCCGCATTTTGCTTTGCTGGAGAGACGCTGCTCTTGCATTATAGAGTAAAGCATTAGTTTACCGAACTACTCTGTAGGTTTCAGCAGTACACCAAGGAGATAGTGACGTAGAGTCAAGTGGCTGATAGATGGCGAACTTAAGGCTTACTTATATTTTTGTATGTTTGTTGTTTTTCCCATTCTAGTTGTCTTTTTTTGTTTGTAGACTGTTGAAATCTGATTTTATGTTTTCATGTGTATACGGGTTGGACGAAACATCATGTTTTTTGTGAGGTATATCGCAAAACTGTGTGAAAACTTTCTTTTTTCTTCCCTATATAATATGACTACATGTCAAGTGTTTGTAAAGCACTTGTGAACACTAGAAAAATGTTTATTACAGTCTTCACTCAGGATTGAAATAAAGTCGAACGCGATTTTGAGCTTCCGCTTCTGTGCTCTTGATGCCCTCCGCGTGCATACTTCCTGTGCAGCACTCACTTTTCAGCCGGTGCATATAAAATTCCCTTACGTTTTTGTTCAGGAAATTCATACAACACTGAAAGAATACGCTGACTTTCTCCGCCTGTTTGCAAAACGCATTATTTTTGTATTCCCATAATGTCTGCCAGGTATTTTTTATAAGTATAAACCAAGAGAAGCTCACGTCGGTTTGAACATTACGTGTTTCTATAGTGCCGAAATGTGTTCGGCAGTTTAAACCCTCCTGCAATGGTATTATATGGCATTTATTCGCGTCAGCATAAATGGAATGGCCTTGCCAACCAACACAGGTATGGCGTTAACGTTGCCTACTAAGAGGCTGTTTGCTGTGT
The DNA here is from genome assembly GCF_023375885.2 of Dermacentor andersoni. Lineage (NCBI taxonomy): Eukaryota > Metazoa > Arthropoda > Arachnida > Ixodida > Ixodidae > Dermacentor > Dermacentor andersoni. Next base: position 24,204,186 of record NC_092816.1, on the reverse strand, counting down.
GGAGAGTGTTTTCCTGCAGTGTTTTTTACTCTTGTGCATTTGTTTTCACTGTAGTTTGCGTAAAGGGCAACATGGCATTGTTTCTCTGAGTTTTGTTATTCATTGGGTTGTTGTCGCCATCGTTGTTGTAGTTTTCGTCGTCTTTGTCACCGGAGCCCAAGCTGTGTTTACAGGCTTTGGCCACTGGAAGGTTTCCTATGAGCAACGTATGCAGCTAAAGCTGTACTAGTTTACGAGGCGTGAACGGCAGCTGTTATTCGCGAATCGCGAAAGCGCACTACTTGCAATGCCGGTCAATGTTTGATCAACACTTGTCGAACAAAAGATGTCTCTGACGTCAACATTTTGACAAAGGGAGTTGTCATCGTCAGAGCAACAACTGTTTCCTCAGCAGTGTTTACATACACCCTCCTCCGTCCCCGACAGGAGAGAAGTATAGGCGGGTGCACTGAGTATTACGAAGAAAGCAAATGTGTTCACAAGAGTGAGGGAGGTGGGGCCGGCGCAAGTGGTTCTTTCAAGAAGGAGGGTTGACAAAGACAGAAAAGAATCTTCATGTGGGAGCAGGGGCTTTAGGTCCCACAGATTCAGCTTTCTCATAAAACAGCAAGTGAGTAGGGATGCTTTGATATAGGCGTTGAAGATAAAGGCTTTGAGACTGGAAGTGAGAATAGATAGGCCTTGATGAAGATCAGCCTCCTTGTCGAAACTATGTCTCCAGGGACCTCTCTTCTTCGATCATTGTTGATCACTTCGTACACACTATGGCGATTTGTGTGTATGCTCCCCAGTCTACACTTACCTGTGTACCTCTTACTTGTTTTGGACTTCGGCCCATGTTTAGCTTATTGCAAAGTCATTATTAGTGCATTTCAGCTGTATCTTCGCTTGCGCGACAGTGCTCTATCGCCGACTGAGCGGAGTTTTTCGAGAAGGCGCCATGCGGACTCTCCGAGCAGGTTCAGGCACCGTATATAGCTCCGGGTTCATTTTAAACAGACACTGAAGAGAGAATTAGGTTGATGGGTCTTAGAAAAAATCTTTCCAGAATATAAAAAAAAGCCCCTCTTACCTTGGAATGTCGTAAAAGACGGAAAGGACGGGCCAGTTAGCCGTGACGTAATGGTTTTCGACTGCGTCTGCTCACTTGTAGTTAAATGTTCATTCATAAGAATGGGCTAATCTGTATTTTAAAGGTGCTAAAGAATAAACTTAGCAGGTTTTGAGAACATTTCGTAGGCCACAACTGCCGAAATACAACAGCCCAACTGCGAGAAATTGCTTTGAAATCCGTAACGTCAAAGTGACGTGCAGAAGCTGGAGTTAGGGCATGAATTGAAAGAAGAAAATGGCAGTAATCAACCTCTCATCGCGAAACAAAGCAAAAGAAAAAGAACCTATCCAAGAATACATTATCTGTCTAAACTAGTTTAATGTCTCTCTTTACTTCTTTGACACATGGAGTACACGGGTGTTTTTGCCTACTGTCGCCATGTCATGCTTCCCGTAGGAGGCGTATAAACGAATCCGGAGACTCGATGTGACAAGCCTAACATATCGCGTAATTAAAAGAAACAGAGGGAAAACGAGGGGATGCCGGCGCGACAGCTCGGGTAACATGTCGAAGCACGTTCAGCAAACATGGTCAATTTTTCTTAATTCACGCTATCTTGAGGAAGACAGCACATGTTTGAACTCCTTGACCTTCCGCGCCTGAGCCATCGTGAAATACGAGGAGCTAACGCACCTATCGACGACGACGCATGCTTGCTGCTATAAGTGAGTTTTAGTGAATCTCGTTAAGAAGACACGCTTCCTGTGAGCGGGAGCAAACTGTGTGCTTGACCGTCAGACGGGGGCCGTGGTCCTTGGAGCAAAGTATACCAGCCGCGCTGTAGTTCTACGTAGGTGCCTCTGGCAATGTAGAAGCTCCTGTATATACAATGCTTTCAATGTGCACACATGTGCTTAGCAATTAAAAAAGAGATAGATAAGAACTTCAAACCTTTCACTCGTTTTGTAGAAACGTTCTCGAATTAAATTCAATAAAGGGGGTACATCGGTTGTTTACACAGTCATTAATCTCTCTAGCATTTAGCCTACCAGAGCAGAAATTGTAGCAGTTGTTTGATTGCGATGAAAAGAGAACTTGGGCGCGCAACCTCCTTGGCCACTCTTATCGTAGTGCTGTAGTTTCCGATGCTTTCTCTCAAATAGGAAAATAATACAAGGAACTTATGCCGATTTTCCATAGCCATTTTATCTAAACTCTGATTTGAAATTCGCTCAATCCTTTTTATTTTCAAACCATTGCACAAAGAAACAGAATATCCGCAGCTTTCGTTCGTCTTAGCAAGTTGCAAGATAATAGCCAGAACGGCATCTTGAGTCATTGTGGCGATGGCATAAAAAGAAGCCCATAGGGCACGTAAGCACTTCTTACGAGTTGTGAATGCGAAAGCATTAATGCTTCGGGCTGTCTAGTGCGACGTTTTGCTTCGGCTTCGTGTTCTCGAAGGGCTTCGTCCTCTTGCAGTTTGAAACGCTTAACTTGGCGATCCGCTTCCGCCTCACGTTTTCGAATGGCTTCGTGCTGTCTCCTAGCGCGTTGCCCCGCTGCTCGTTCCGCCTGCCTTGTATTGAAGAATTGACGACGATGGTAGATTTCGCTGTCTGCCTCTTCCCCCGATCCTTTTACTGCGTTTCTCCGCTCCGTTACTTCGTCTGCGGTGTACTGGCGCGTGGACGGCCACGTTATGCTACTGCCGAGGTTGCAACAGCCGACGATGTAGATGCTTCAAACTCCATAGCAGTACGTGCTGCCCGAGCCAGCAAGCAGCAGCATGCGGTGCTGACTTGGGCACCGCGCCGACTTCCGAGAGGGAGAGCGAGGGGGACGAGGCGTCGCAGAGATGCCCTCTCCTCCCATGCAACACCTAGAGCGCTAATGCGGCAGCAGGCTTTTCCTTTCTCCCACTGTGCTCCCTAGAGGCGCGCTCGTGCCGTGGTGTCGCAGCCAATGGGATTTTAGATGCCGCTTCGCCGCTACAGACGGCAGACGCCGGCTTCTCTCAATGGGCCGTATGACGCTTTCGCATTAAAAACAGTACCGCGAAAGGCTGGACAGGCAACTCCTTAGCGCCGCGCTTATAAAGATTGTATTCCCCAAGTTGCGTTCGCCTCCTATTGGTGCTTCGCTTGGTAGCGGTGGAAGGAAGGAAGGATGCTTTGAACAGACCCTTTCAACTGTGGTCATGAAGGTCATTTTTGTCATTTTCATCAATGTCATCACCTTAAATAACGTTATGCCCGAGGAAACGGGCTGCCAGGTATACACATTTCGGTACATTTACGCGTGAGTTATTTCAGCTTGCGCGTTAAACGGCGTCCAGCTGGACTCTGCCGTCGCGAAGCTACCCTGCTTTGTCGACTATGGCTAGGGGTGGCTTTCATCAAGTTTCTCGCTTACCGAATTGGATGGGCCGACGACGCCTCGTGTGAGCACTGTGGTAACGAGGAGACTTTTCAACACCTTCTTTGTGACTGTCCTCGATATAATTTACAGAGACAATCACTCGCAACCGCGATAGCGCGCTTTGACCAAAAACCTATCACAGAGGAACTTATTTTAAAATACCGCCATCATAAGCCATCGCAGCAGAGGGCGACGAGGGCACTGTTGCGGTTTTTGAGGGCGACAGAATTGGACAGGCGGCTGTAGCCTGAACAGATGTTGATAGTGCTGCAAGTGACACTGTGCTGTGCGATGACAGTATTCGGTGACAGTGACCGATTGTGATTGTGTGTCTATGCTCCTTCCTTTCCTTATCTCTACTTTGTTACCACTTTACCTCCCCCTCCCCTCTCTCCCCAGCGTAGGGTAGCCAACCGGATCTTTTTCTCTGGTTAACCTCCCTGCCTTTCCTCTCTCTCTCTCTCTCTCTCTCTCTATCAGCTTGCGCGTTACGTTCTACCTTCTTTATGCCTCTGTTCTACACATCCTCCAATTCTCTAACTTTTTTTCTGCCACAGATAAGTTCACTGTCTCACCACTGCCTTTCATTCCAAGGGCCGCAGCAACGCTGGTGAATGTCAGCGTCTACATGCAGGTATGAAGGTAAAATACCTCCAGCATTTTCTCAACAAGTATTAGGCATGTAACTTGACGGAAGAGTTACTGTTGTTTTTGGTTTAATTTGCATCCAAACGTATGAAGGACATGCTCACGTAGCTATGCAAACAACAATGACATATTTGCTTACTACTGTAATAATAGAGGTCCTAAATGGAGGGAGGCGAAATCACAAACGAGGCTGCATTCCCATTGTACTGAAAGTTGTTTAATGGTCGTCACAGCTTGACGGCTTACATCAGCACGGCTGAACGCAGCTGCACGCCTCTGTGTTCCAAAGCGTCGCTTAAATCGGGAAAGGGTCGAGCCCATCGTTTCGCGATGAACATGAGAGCGTTGTAGACACTTCGTGGTTTCCTCAGAAGTCTTTTCTGCTTAAGTCCTTTCGACGAGCCATCCTTACCGTCCTCTTCCCATTCTACAGTGGGGAATTGTTGCGTGTGCCCGCGAGTCTTTATTCCGAAAGAACCGAGTATGCGCAGCTCTGCGATCACATTTTCCCACCCAATCTGTCTCCACCAAGTCTGCCTGCGCACAGCCCTCCATTTGCATTCCGTACTGTCTTTCAAGCTCGACGGGTATTACACACTTCTTCGTTCAGCACGGAGGGATTGCAAACTTCTGAGGCGGGAGCTCTTCAATACAGCGTGCCTGCGTTTCTGTAGCGAATGTGAATGCGTGTGCGTTCGTGCGCGCGTGCCTGCGTTTAGAATTCCTTTAGGGAATACGAACTGGGTTACTCCCCGTTCCTCGCGTTTTGAACCGCACGAGTGCGTCCAAGCGTGCGCGCTTGGAGCTCAGTCGCAGCGAAGCAAAGTTCGTTTCGTACGCAGAGTTGGAACCACTAGCAGGGTAAACAATTTGACACTGAATGCCTCGAGCAGCCCCCCTGCTTTTCTCGTTTCCTTTTCACTGTCTCTTGCGCTTTCTATGCGAGGTGGTGCATCAAGTGAGTGCAAACGAAAGCGTAAACAGTGCTCTCGCTGGCGCTGTGAATGTTTAAATTAAATCGACTCGGTTACTGGGGAACGTTCGCCGGATAACACGCTTACGCTTTTAAGTGCACGCGGCGCGCATTGTAGCGAACGCAAGTGTGTTCTTCTTTAACACTGGAAAAGCTCGTAGCACCACTTTCTACTCGAAGCCAGAGCCTCTTAAATGTGCTTCGGGATTCTTCCCCTCGACGAAACGTACAGGCGCCGACAAAAGTGTTATACTCCACGCAGCGGGAGCCGGAGCCACGGCAAACTGTATCGCAACGCCATCTACAGGCAGCATCTGTGATCGAGACAGCTAATGGGTGCCCTTTATTATCTGCAAGCATATCGCTTGACTCGTGTCAATGTTTCGTGCTTCAGCTCGCCCAAATGCCGAGCGACACCGCTGCAGTAGCAATCTGCGTGGAGTATACCACTTTTGTCGGCGCCTGTACGTCGTGCTCGATATTTCCAGTCTCGCATATTAGGACCCACCTTTTGTATTTGTTATCTGTGCTAAGAAACTGCAGTGAGTGAAACAAGCTGTAATAAAAATTATGACCTATTTTACCATGTTCTACAGGGGTGATAATTATGTTGCTTTTCTGTACCATGAGCGTTCAGTTGAAATTTATATGTTGACAAAAAAATGAATGAGGCATGAAAATGATTTGGGGCTTGCCTGGATATCAACACGTCGTTATGGCTGTAGGCTTTTAAGCCAGATAAAAAGGAAAACATGCTATAATAAATCTTAAATATACAGCTTTCTACATTTTTGGTAATACTATCACTCTTGTGATTAGTATGATGAACTACTCGTGGTTTTCGACCCGCGAGTTTTATTTGACAAGTATGCAAATTAAAGCTACCTGCTCACAGCAGCGTAGCGAGGATTATTAAACCCTCTTTTGACCGAACCCTGCCTCAATTGAGCCAACAGACCATTCATAAGCTGACTCGGGTCTAGACTAAGACGCCATATTTTGATATAGCGGATCAAGCGCAGTCTGTCAACGCCACCACTTCCACAAAGGTGTCCTTGGTTTTCTCACTTTAAACAACAAAATGCATGCCTTAAACGCTCTGCTGCTTTACGAGAAAGCGCCAGGACTACACGAAAAACTGTAATCGTTCTTAGGGCACCATAGCGTTCGCACGCACAGGACCTTTTCATATGTCAATTTCTTTTCTCATTTTCTTTGATACCCATTCCCCTCCCTATCTGTGCAGAGTTGCCAACCTGACAGTTATCGTGCGTAACTTATCTGCCTTTCTCCTGTGGGTATGCGCGACTCTCGTGCGTCCCCTGATGTGTTGTTTTCCCCGCATAGCTACCGTCTTTTGCAATCCGGCTTCACCGCGTGGCCTTGGGCCCGCGATGGTCGGTGTGGTTGAAGCGCAGTACGAGAGATGGCGCGAGTGTTGCGCTGCTAACGCCGCCTCACGGCGGGGTTACTTGTGCGCGTAAAGGAGAAGGCTCTTCCTCTTCGGCTACAATCGGCAAGCGGCGCGGACGTTCTGCGCGTGCGCCGATCCATGCTTCTGTGAGACCGTCTCACGAGGCCTCGTCCGAACGCGCCAGCGTTCGCGTGACCGTGCGCGTGAACGACTAGGCGTTGGTGTCCAGCATGGGGCGAACATACACTCGCTATCCGGTCGCGGCGAGTCGGACTTCCGCGATTGGTCGCGCGCCCATCGGCATGTTTTGTGGATAGCAACTCGGCTAGCATGCATTGATCTATGAAAGGTGCAATAAATGCCCTTGTGATTGTTTGCCTTACTGTGTTGTCGTTCCTTTGTCCCAAGAGCACGGGAGGAGAACTCCACACTCCTAATGAAAATGTGTTGGAGCAGTTTCGTTTTTCATGGCTTAGAATTGTCGCCAGATACCTAGACAGATATGTAGGGAGACAACAATACAATCGCAAAGTGTGCCATCAGCTGAAATTTTGTTTCTTGGTTGTGCAGAACGAACCCTGGCTTACTACAACCAATAAACACAGACAGACATGAGCATAAATAAAAATAAAAAAAAAATACACTATAGCATGTTCAACGCAGACCCACAGGAGACACAGAACCTTTGATAACACAACTAAGAGAATGCTGACGCAACGCCCTTTAAGTACTTTAATCTCTAAAGCGCCCCTAATTTCTCTCCTTAGCCGATCGGCAGATCTGCATAAAACGCTAGTTTCTCCCAATAAAAGTGCGACTTCACAGTTTCTACAATGCAACCTTAGATGTGCACAGATGTACTATTCGATGTACAGAGATATACGATTCGCCGGGCTCTGGCACGAACACGGCATTTTTCTGATCCCTCATTTGGAAAGAGAACCGAAGACTAAAAGGGAGGGAAAGTCGACACCAACGGAGTACAACAGGCGTAAAGGCAGTTAATAATAAATAACCAGAATATTGGTATTATTGATGTCCCTGCGCTGATGCGTGTAGTCGGTTTATTGCGTATAAGGTAGCGTTTCATCTGCGTGATGAAGAAATGAACTTTCAGTCGTTAGCCCGCCTTCTGATCGTCGTGTTGTCTCGGTGTTTGTGCTTGGTGTTCTCCGGCGCCGTTTGTAGCCATTTCTCTCGTTTCCTCTCTTCCTTTCTCTTCAATCTAGGGTCAGAGTATTTTGAACTGCCAGCCTGAAAGAGCTTCAAATTCCTCGCAGAAGCACGACTGAAGAGAGGAAGACGAAGTGATTCCTTGACAGAACGCTTGTGCTTTTGTCTCCGCTTTTTCGCTTTGTTTCCCTGCATTTCTGGGAGCTGCCGCTCCCTCCTTGCGGCAATGGATGAAGAAATCTCCGAGGACTTTCCTGGTGTGCAGCCGTCAGGTCGGCTAGCGTCCAGGAAACGTGGAAGTGCGTCAAGCGATACAGACAGCGAGGCCACTGAGATATGTTCGGACAGCTACGACTCGTCGGACGATGGCTTCCAGGTCGTGATGAGTAGATCAGCGAAAAGAAGACTACTGCAGGCATCTTCGTCGCCAAGTGCTTCTACCGTGAAGAGTGCACCGCTGCGCTGGCCGCACACTGTGCTCTTTATGCCCGTGGACCCGGCGACCAATTTGCGGCTCCTCAACAGGCAGGTCCTCTCTTCCTTACTCGAGAGAATCGCACCAAATGAAATTAAAGACGTGCGAATAAACTCGCGGAAAAATGTCCTGGCAGTTGATGTGCTACATCGCAGTGCCCTACAACACCTACGTAATATAACTGATATCGACAAGGTAAAGGTGCGATCAATGATCCCTACAGGCGGCGATGGTACTGCGGGCGTCATTTATGACGTCGACGTAGCCATTCCTAATGACGACTTGCCAACGCTGATAAAGCCAACGACAGAAGGCAATTTGATTACAAGGATTTCCAGATTGGGAAACACACGCTGTGTGAAGATTTTGTTTGAAGGAGACAGCCTTCCTTCCCACGTCAAAGTAGGACATGTCCGCCATCCAGTACGACCTTTCATACCGAGGCCCCTCCAGTGTTTCAAGTGTTGCAAGATTGGCCACGTGAAGGGTGTCTGCGTGAACAGCGTAGTGTGCCCGCGGTGCTCTGAGTCCCATTCAGAAGACGCCTGCAGCGCACATGTTCTAAAGTGCCCTAACTGCAGAGGTCCTCACAAGGCCTCATCAAAGGATTGCCCGCGGATGCGGAAGGAATTCACGATTCTAAAACGCATGGTGCGCGACAATTCAACGCATCGAGAGGCTGCTACCGCTGTTCGGCGACGTCGGCATCGGCACCGAAAACGTTCAAGAAATTCCGCTACTGCAGATAGGTACACGCCAGCTACAGTCAGAAGGGCTGCCGCATCTCCACACTGCGCCACCAAGACAGATACAAGGGAAGCGAACAAAGAGGAGAGGCTCGCCCGTCCTGAAGAATGGCCTGAGCTACCGAGGGCACAACTCCCTGCTAAGTTACCTCAAAACGCACTGACTTCAACGGCTTCTGCAACTGTTGAAGCGACGCTGGCTGATGATCTCCAGGTCATCAACATTCTGCGGTCGCTCATGAGTGCCATTCGCGTTATACTTACCAACATGAAGTCTTCGTCTGCGCAAAGCGCACTACAGGTGCTGGACACTTTGAGTCCAGTACTTGCAGCTCTTGGTTAAAATCATGGCTTTCCAGAAGCCGTCGTTTCGTGACGAAGTCCGAAACGCGTCGATATTTCAGTGGAACGCCAGAGGACTGAAGTCACGCATGTCGGACTTTCGACAGTTTGTGTTCACGAATAAGTTCCCAGTCATCATCATCTGCGAGCCCCTATCAGATAACATCAGACTGTCCGGGTATGAATGTTTCATGTCCGCCACCCTCGGAGAATGCAGCAAGATCATCGTATTCATGCGACGTGATCTTACGTATGTCCATCACCCAGTGTCGCCTGACCAAGAAAACCAATACGTCTGTCTGACAGTGAAGAAAGGCAAGCTCACTTTCACATTAATTGGAGCCTACATATCGCCCTCAAGTCGGTTGGACTGCGAGAGATTACGGCGAATCACCACAGCGACTCCGCAGCCTTTGGTGATTACTGGAGATTTTAATGCTCACCACCATCTCTGGGGAAGTTCTAAGATAAACTCGAGAGGCAGAAGATTAGTGTCATTTGCCTCCGAACAAGAACTGTGCTTGTTAAATGATGGAAGCCCCACCTTTCTACGTGGAACTACCTACTGTAGCTGCCTGGACCTGACCTTTGTTTCACGCTCCTTCACTAGAAAGGTCAGGTGGTTTCCGGATATTGAAACGCGGGGAAGTGACCACCTACCCACTTATCTTAGGGTTGAAGGGTTGACGGCCTCCAGGTTAGCCGTCGTCACACAATGTATCGACTGGCCAATGTTCAAGTCAATTGTCGAAGACTGCTGTCGTGATGACTTGTCCACTAGCCTAGAGGACATCATAAAAGGTGCCCTAGAGGCTACGAAACATTCGCTTCTGAGAACGTCTACACGCACCGAATACGACATTGAGCTAGGGAAGCTTCGCGCAATTCGTCGTCGTGCAGAGCGAAGATACAGGCGCACGAAGTCTGTACATGACTTGAGGTTGGCCAGAAGAACTCAAAAGAAGATTCAGCGTCGTATGGACAAACTTGCATCACAAAGATGGAAATCATTCTGCGAATCTTTGGATCCACGAAAACCATTGTCTAACATATGGAGAACTGTTCGTGGTCTCCGTGGAACCCCTCAGCAGCGCCACCCTTTCAAGTCTTTGGCCCTTCACCAACAATGCAGCGAGATTGACGTAGCGGAAGCTTTCTGCAGGAGGATTGCTGGTGAAACTAGTTGCGCTGGAACATCGACGCTCCGCCACTCACCGATTTCACGCGACTCCCGCATGGATAGTCCTTTCTCCATGGACGAGCTCGAAGCTGCACTGGCCTTGTGCAAGCGTTCATCTTCACCAGGACCCGACGGTATAACCTACCGTGCCCTGTGTAATCTTGGGGATGAGGCTCGAAAAGTGCTCCTGCTCCTGTTCAACAGCTCCTGGCAGACAGGTACGGTTCCCCAAGAATGGAAGACCAGTCGCCTAATTCCACTGCTCAAGCCTGGCAAGTCGCCTGTAGACATTGCATCATACCGACCAATTGCGCTTGCCAGTTGCATCGGAAAACTAATGGAGAGGATGGTTCTAGCACGGCTAGAATGGTACCTCGAACATTACCAGGTATATCCACATGCAGTGTCCGGTTTCAGGCGTGGCCGTTCTTCCATAGACAACGTTATCGACTTGGTGACGTACGTCGAGCACCAGAGGTCCTGCAAAAGATTATCTGCTGCCCTGTTTCTGGATATTAAAGGAGCGTACGATAACGTAACGCACGAAGCGATTTTCAACGCGTTAGAGGCAGTAGGACTTGGCGGCAAAGTATATTTTTGGTTAAGTAGCTATCTACATGAGAGATCCTTTTTCGTACTTACCGAGGATGGCCCGACCTCCCAGCATTGCAGTAACCGTGGGGTGCCTCAGGGCGGAGTACTCAGCCCAACGCTCTTCAGTCTAACACTCCTTGGACTCACCGACATCCTGCCAGGCACCGTTAGGCTCTCCATCTATGCCGACGACATTTGCATTTGGACGTCGGCTGTGACGCGACTGCAGCTTCACGCGCGGCTTCAAAAGTCAGCTACTTTAACATCATCCTACCTTCGAGAACAAGGACTTCGTATATCATACGAGAAGTGCGCAGCGGTGGCATTTACCAGGAAATCAATGTCTCCATACGTGATATCCGTCGACAGACACATCATCTCGTACAGCACGAGTCACAGATTTTTGGGGGTGGTCCTTGACAAAAATCTCTCCTGGACCCCTCATGTGAATTATGTGAAAAAACGCCTGACAGGAATTTGCCATATGTTTAAGTTCCTTGCAGGAAAGACCTGGGGAGTGCCAATACACTCTATGCTGCAACTGTACAGGGTCCTCTTTATTGGATTCCTGCGGTACAGCCTACCTGTCATGTCCAACACCTGCAGAACTAACCTGAACACAATCCAAAGCATCCAAGCCCAAGCACTCAAGATATGTCCCGGTCTACCGCGGAGTGCGTCAACGACTGAAGTCATTGCAGTCGCTCAAGATTTCACTATTAGAACGCACATTAACATTGAAACAATGCGTGTGCACATAAGACACGTCGCCCGGACCCCTACCCACCACCTAGCAAGTCTCCCAGTAGATAGGCCCCACACGACATTCAGTGCGACTGTCTTCGCGCATCGTGCCTCTTTCAGGTCAGGTTACACACCTGCGGCAAGGCCTTTTATTCCTCCATGGTGTATGCGCCGTACTCAAGTGAACCTTACAGTCCCAGGACTTCAGAAAAAGTCGGACTTGCCATCATCAGCGCTCAAGCAACTAACTTTACTTCTGTTGTACGAGAAATACAGCGACTGCACACACGTCTACACTGATGGATCAACTACACCAACCAGTTCCGGCGGCGCTGTAGTTATACCAGCAATGAGAATAACCAAGCGATTCAAGACTTCCCATGTCACTACGTCTACAGCTTCAGAGCTCGCGGCTCTCCGCGAGGCGCTTCAAGTGATAAATACTGAAAGTCCTAGAAAATGGGCAGTCTTCTGCGATTCAAGGCCGGCCTTGCAATGTGTGCATTCATTTCTCCGACATGGGAATCACGATCAGCTCACGTGCGAAATCGCGGAACTTGTCCATCACTTAGGAGAAAAAGGCCATGATATCTCTTTTCAGTGGATACCAGGTCATTGCGGTATCATTGGTAATGATGACGCCGATAAGGCAGCTCGGACGTCAAACCAAGAAGACCGCTGCGTCCCCATTCCGCTCTCAAGGACCGACGCCGCGAGACAACTTGGCATTCTGGCACGCACGATCTCCTTAGCAGAGTGGAATACCGTACATACAAGGCGCACAAGACTGCACCGACTAAACCTATCACTTCAACTCAGACCTCCAGCCGGTGTGCACCGGCGTGAAGCGTCTCTTCTGTGTCGGTTATGGCTTGGAGTGGCCTTCACGAATGCCTACTCAGCCCTAATTGGAATGGCTGATAGTCCTGCATGTGATGTTTGCGCATGCGAGGAAAACATTGACCACATATTGTGCCATTGTCCTCAATTTCAAGCACAAAGACAGTATTTGTCCGACACATTGAGGAGACTAGACCATCGTCCTCTGAGTGAACAGACAATATTAGAGCACCGTCCCGACCGATCATCGGCTCAGAAGGCAGTGAAGGCACTTTTGTGTTTTCTCAGAACTTCTGGTTTGCTCGAGCGACTTTAACTGAAGTGCTGTCCGTACACGTACCTACACCTTCTCTCTCCCTTCTTTCTCTTCCCCTTCTCCCTTCCCCCAGTGTAGGGTAGCCAACCAGACTATTGACTGGTTAACATCCCTGCCTTCCTGTATTCTTCTCTCTCTCTCTCTCTCTCGCAGAAGCACGAAATCGATGTGAATTTCGGGGGCCGCCTGTGTTGTGAAGCGTCACGTTCCTCTTAAGCCATGTCTGCTTGGGGCGAGCGTTAGCTAGACGCGGCTTAGGGGGCGTGAAATCTAGGTCACGGCATGCCGTGTTCCTTGCGAAGGCTTCGAGGCCTTGCAATTTTTCGAAATCCCAAAGGAGCGCTGGAGCGAAAGCAATCGCCGTTGCATTCCTCCGTTGCCGACTCGGCGATGTCTTCCTCCGCATGCGCGAAGTGCGGCTATGAAGCGTCAGGAATATGAGAAAAGCTTCGCTTCGAGGTCACGGAAATACGAGAAGTTTTCGCGATAAAAACAGTGGCTCGATCCTCGCTGTCTCATCAGCCTTTACAGAGATCGGCCGAGACTTGCCTTACAGTGCGTGATGAAAAATTGCAGGCCTTCGGAAAGACGAGAGAGAAATTCGGAAACTTGCGTATCAACACAACCACCGGGAAGGAGACAGACCTGTGCTATCAGGAGCGGGCAGGGTTTTTCTGGCAGGAAACTTTTAAATGCATTGGGATTTTGCAGCCTACTCCAACCCGTATTGATAAATCTGAGTTACTGGCCTGCACGCGATGCTAGTGCCCCATAAATGGCGTCGCAGCCTTCTCTGATGCCATATGCACACGAATTGCGTGTGTCGTAGCAGCGACATTGCATGATGACCCTGTTGATGCTACAATGCCCTAGATGACGTGATGACGATAACGATGAGTATAAAGGTTATGATGTTGTGGTATGAAATTATGATAATGGTGACTCTTCCGGCGAGTATTTATTCAAGGGCTCTTGCTTCGACAATGACAGTCATCGGCAGACAACCACGCAGACGATAGGCAGACGACAGTGTAATTTCTTTATTATTATTTTTTAGCACTTTGTCTTACAATTTTATGGTAAGGGTGTGGCCTCACCATGGAAGCTCCCCGATAGTTTTCAAGAATGGAAACGTTGGAAAATGTTTCTAACTTTGTTCTATAACACCAACCACGTTTGCCATATGCATGTTTCTAGATATTAATATCGCACAAAGCCCCATAAAAGAAAATATGTCCCCCAAACACAAGGGCGCGCTAGCGCGCGCCCTATAGGACCCTAATAAAGTTTTTCATCCATCCATCCATCCCAAACACAATCATTCACGACCTACCTTTGTAGTGACTTCTCCAAATCCTGTTGTTCCCGTACACGGTACGTGGCAATTTTGAATAATAAATGTTAAAAGAATAAATTCCACTTCCGAATACACAAGGGTAAGCTAAAAGAACATTCCTGAACATGGGTAAGCTAAAAGTTGCGTTCCTGCGACGTCCTTACGGTTCGTGTATTAGAGTACTTCACCTCATGTCATGTAGTTACCTCACCTTTTCATCATTACTTTTTCTCAACGCTGTCACGTCTTTCTTTTTTCATTTTGTTTCCTTTTTCTGCTTGAAAAGTAAAGTGCTTCCTGGTGTCTTCGTAAGATTGCTGTCACGTTAACACACACCGTTAATGGCGTGTGTTTCCTGCGATGTTGTCGCGAAGTTTATACGTTTACGGCTGGGCACTGTCGTTGACAAAACGATGTTATGAAGAAACCTAGGTATCGCTAAACCAGATGTTTCTGGTTTACGAAATGTTTCTTGTTTTAAGGGGCCGTACAACGTAAAACTATTCCAATATGTTTTTATTCCAATCTCCTCACGTCAAATTTGCGTAACCGCGACGCAAACATCGGGCGGTCACCCGCAGGTTTGTCTGATCAAATCAATCAAATGCTCCCCTCGTTCATACGAGGTCACTTTTGTTTGCTTGAAAAACGAATCACATTGCCTGCACTGAGCGGCTTGTCTTATCTAACTGGCTCACAAGAGGCGAGAACCATGCTCAAGTGGAGAGGGATTCGATGGGGACGAGTCACCGCACTGAATATCGATAACCGGATGAAGAGGGTGGTGCCGGCGTCTGCGATTGGTCCACTTTCTCTTACTTAGCTTGCGGTGGCTCGTCAACAATCGCGGCAGCATGAAACGGAAGCTTGAGAATGACGCTAAAACGGATCCTCAGCAAAGAAGAGTTGGCAGAACGCGATCGTAAACGTGCCAAAGAGTTGTCGAAAACGTTACACGGCCACGCAAAAAGTTTTAACACACGCAAATAAACCCATGCTCTCCAGCAGGTGCGAGTAGCGAGTGCCGGAACGATTGGCGGCAACCATCTTTTATTGCTTTCGGAACGGGACAGCCTGCGGCTATTCAGAAGAAAATTCAGTTTTGTTCGGCGCGTATGCGTCACTTTGACGCGGTAAGTTTTTGCTGTTTTGTGACGTCGCGTGAGAGGCAAGTGAAGTGGGTGCAGCCAGAAAACGTTTGACCAATAGCCGAGGGCTAATGGCAAAAAGGCGTCGAATCAGAAATAAATATTTTTTTTTTTTTTTGATCAAATTATGCATAGTCAGTGCGTACACGTTATATCAGATGGGGAGCTATCGCGGTTTTCGTGGCGTCGAGTGGCAGACAGGTGAAGTGGGGGTGGTCCAAAAAATTTTTGACCAATCGTGGTGGGCTGATTGTAGAATTGGAATAGAAAAGTTCGGAATAGTTTTACGTTATAGCGCCCATGACTGCTTGCTTCGTTCTTTCGCGCCGGTCTCAAGCTGATATTGGCAAGCCTATATTTACCTGTATTCCTGCCCAAGTCTCTCTTTCTCTCTCTATTTCTCGCTGTGTGTGTGTGTGTGTGTAGCACGCATATAAGTTTGCTTATATGCTCACATAATGTACTTATGTGTATAGAACGCATGAAACTTTGCTCTGAGCGTACGCCTTCTGCTGGGTACATACATACTTTCTTAACAATTTACCTTTAAGAGGAAGCTTTAGCTCGGGTGCTCCTATCTAAATACATGTAAAAGGAGAATTCGTTTTCCTCTTGAGGAAGCTAAAGCTTCCTCAAGAGGAAGCTTTAGCTCGGGCCCAACTCCAACGCGGCCTATTCAAATACATGTAAAAACGCAAAAACGTTTTGATGAGATAACCCCTGGACCGATTTTGATGAAATTTGTTGCATTTGAAAGACAAAGTTAAATTCTAGTGACTGTTGGAAGCGGAATTTTGATTTAGGGCTTGAATTTTCTTAAAACGATTTTCAAATATTTGACCGTTTGAAAAAAATAGAGGCACGAAGTTTACAAATTCATAGCTCTGCATCAAGAACTGATATCGCGGTTCTGTAAACGGCATCCATTAGATCATTCAAAGCGGACAAATGCAATATGTCATTTTACATCTTACGTGAATTTGTTACGTTGGTTACAACGGTTTTGCAAAAGTTGTATTTCCCTAGGATTAAATATTTTTATATTCATGTGTAACATATCAATTTTGTCCGCTTTAGATGTACTATTAGATGCAATTCACATAATTGTATTATCATTTTTAGTGGTTGAGTTACAGAGTTGTAAACTTAATAGTTTCGTTTTTTGAAAATATTCAATTTTCACCAATTTTTAATAAAAAATTGACGACCTAATTCAAAAATTCGAAACCAACAGTCACTAGATTTTAAGTTTTTCTTTTAAATGCAGCAAACCCCGTCAAATTTGGTGCAGTGGTTGCCGAGAAAAACGAATTCTCCTTTTACATGTATTTAGATAGGAGCACCCGAGCTAAAGCTTCCTCTTAAAGGCAGCACCCAAATAACACCAAACATGGAATAGCACAGACTGACAACATTGTTTCCAGATCAGTGACTTTATCAGTTACTCGGCTGGCTGCCGATTCGGACTGCTCCTTCTGAATAAACTTGCTCTAGGCATGTATCGTCCTCCTATACGGGGTCTTGCGCTTACAGGAGAGCAGCGCAGGTTTACCATCACAACTTCTTTTCTTTGCGTGCGTTTTATTGCAATCATGCGCCACCCCCATCTTTAGACAGCCTTAAAACATTTTTCGCGAACCGACTCTATAGTTCGTCAAGCTTAAAGCCACAGTCGTAAAACCGTAAAAATGAGCCAGAATTCGTAAACCTTACGAAAAGTTCAGAAGAGTTCACTGGTATGTTTTAACGGTCACCGGAGCATACCGCACATGAGGCACAATATCTCCCGCAACGAACACTTTCAATTTGAGTTTCCTAATGTTCTCGCAGCTACTAGCGCAGCCAGGCGGCGTAATCGAGTTAATCGCCAACTCTCGCAGTTTCGCAAAATTTTCCACACGCGCTCATTTTAATCTCGAGCTGTGGTCTTCGAAAACAGGTTCGCACTTCAAGAAACGCCTCGCAAACTATGCCAACTATTTGCATGATTGTCAAAGGGGAGGGTTTCATCTCTCTGTGAGTCGTCAAGGAAGTCTCTAGCGATGAACGAGGGTGAAAATGGCAGTGCGAGGGAGTCGAGAATTGAAAATTCCTTCGCGGGATTGCATTACGCCAAACCGGCGATTAGAACGAGCGCTGTTTAAACACGTATACCTCCGCAAGAATTGTGCGGTTTAGCTGTAGGCGGCAAGTTATAAACTATATTTTGATTGTCAAGATGCTAACTTTATTTATGCCGGAGCCACAGACAATGTGATATTGGTTTGATATTTCTATTTGTGTCCATCCTTGTATTTAGATTATCATGAACAGCTCATGGTTTTGAATAAATGTGGAGGAAGTGAATATATTTGTTTTATCTAAAAAAAAACGTTCGCTTCTTTAGGTAGCACTGGCTGCTCTTTGTCGCATGGCCAACAAAATTCAATCCCGAAATGTGCCGAATAACACTGACTACAGCCAGAGAGCACGAAAACACATATAAATTAACAGTTATTAAGATGAGTGGATGAACGCAAGTACACATACATAAAACATTAGATAAGTACATAACAATGTATAACAAGCTAGGACTTGCGTGACGTATATGTCATCTGTAGTATAGCGATTTCTTTAATATAATAACTTTATTAAAGTTATTCCTATCCTAATATAGAACACTGGAATTTAATATAAACCCAAGGTATTGGTATTGCCTAATAAATGACGAAAGGAATTTTAAAGCGAGGTGATACATCGAACGCGAATAGAGATAGATGTATTGGTATTCACGGATAAATTTGAAATACAGCGTGTTGTAGAAAGAAATTTTGACAATCTATGTGTGTTTTCCCGTGATATAACTGTTTAAACTGGGCATGCTACGGATATTTCCAACGAGCACAGAATGCGTCCGCTTTGTACTTGCGGCTTAGACAGTTTTGCGCAATGCCATTTCCACATTGATGTCAGGCTTTCTACAAAGCAGTATTTAAGTCGGTAAAATAGTGTTCTGACATGCGACAGTCCATATAAAGTACGAGTAACAAAAAAAATTATGCTAGTTCATCTAACTAAGATTGATAAACAGATTTTTTTGGCTTGTTGAATACCTATTTTTTGTTCTGCAAATAAATAAACAACACGACATAACGGCATCTTATTTGCGAAGCACAGTCACGCAGGCAATTATGTCAAATTTCCTAACTTTCAGTCTGTTCACGTGGCATCCTCTTTGATCCGTGAACCTCCTTTCTGCAAAGTACATTACTTACTGCATTAGCTAGCATAGTAAAGCAAATATTTAATCACTTCTTACAGTAAACTTAACCGATGCCTAGAGTCTTCCATCAGGACCTCAGTTATGTTGCCAAGTCATTCTTGTTTCGCTTTCACGTTTTCAGTACAGCGGTCTAAAAAATGCTATGAGGTTCCAAGCTTCAATTGTTATTGCGACTTCATACTCGTAATTGAACTTCTATCGAGTAGTACGAAATTTTAGTCTTCCGTCTGTCTCCGCTTTTCTGATTCAATGTCGCATCCGAAGATGCTCTGCTCTTACAGAGCCTGCTCTGTAAGATGATAGAAAGGCGGTATTAAATACAGCAGGCCAGTATATTATTAGACGTCGCTGGGGAGGCAATTCTCTTTTGGACTCTCCCACATTCGTTAATTTCTAATCCCGTTTTAATTTTTACCAAGTTGATGGTGTCTTACAATTTCGCTGCGGCGCTTTCACGTCTCCTCACATCGCCAGTTTTAATAAGTGATGGACCAGTGAATACGCAATAAACTTCACTGGGCACAGTTCTTTGTGAGAGGCACTCCACGCACTCTCTGGCAAAGTCCATTTGTTCAACGAAGTCGCCGGTGGCATCATTGAGAGCACTTCTCGAAATCTGTCTCGGGCTTCGCCATTCCATTTCCTCTTAAGTAAACCTCAAATTTCTTTTATATTTCAACCTTCTTCTTCTTCGGTTTCTATGTGTGTGTCATTTCAACGTTGTAATAGCTCAGAAGAAATGCTGAATAATCTTTTATTATTATTTCTTGCAGCAGGCATCGCTAGACTCTACCAATGAGCGTATTCGTACGGGACCAGGTATGCTTTATAAATCACACCTCCTTCCCAATTTTCAGTCCGTGCTTCTTTCCACATTCACGAATTTTCCACCAGAGTGTCGACATTTCTAAAGGAAACAACCTGTTTCAAAAACCTTAACAACTAAGAACTTTAAAAATGTAAAGGTACAGCCGCAAAATTATCGTGTTTCTCGGCCATATCGCTGTACTGCCGACAGTTATCAACATATTTTATCGTGTGGAAATTACATAATCAAAGCAGGACTTGGCTGCTGGCTCGCTGTCAAGCGAATACACTCAACACTCGAACGTATGTGGGAAAATTTTATCTGCTACAAAGTAATACAGGCTGATCCCTCTAATGAGAAACTGTCACACGCTTGCAAAGCGGTTTTCAAGCAAAACGTGGTGTCTGAGAAAACAGGGAGACACGAGAACGTCTAGTAACTGAATAAGTTAAATACCCATCAAGCTTTATTGAATGAAGGCCTTGGAAAGGGGTTAATTTTATGAAACTCTGCCGGCCAGCTGCTGAGGTAGTTTGTAGAAAACGTCTAAAAATTGAGGAGGAATCCAGTGAACACAGTGACTCGATGCATTCTGCAGCACAAGAGATGTATAAGGTTCGGCTCTGCGGATTGTTCGAGTAACATACGTTGCGAAGTGTGCGTAAAATACTGGTGTTTCGTATGGCTAATGCACCAGAAGAGAGCGACGATGACGGTAGTGCACGTGAAAAACGCGTGAACAGCAAGGTCGGGGAGAAAGGACATGGAAAGAAAGCGCGGGCGCGAGGCACAGAGAGCAGAACTGGGGGAAAGAGTTTAGTGATGGATTCTTGGACCGTCGCCCATTGTGGGTACGCGTCTTTTGAGAGCACAACAACACAGTCGGGTGACGAGGCTCGACTGTCAAATTTGCGTCACAAGGTGCACAACTTGCAGTTACAAGCTGATCGTGGCCGGTCAAGTTATTGCGTCAATGCCTCGCGTCATCACGGCTCCTACTACCTCGACAGCCCCCACACGCCGGTGCTAAATAAATCCTTCGACGTCAGTGAACGTCACAGAACGGTTGAGCCTGCGTCTGACTGTTGTAGCGGCGCCTTAGTTACATGAGAGTCTTAGGTCTCTCATGGTTATCTATGTGCGATTTTCTGTAGCGTGTGTATTTGACTTGCGAATAAATTGACCTTCAAGCAGCTTCGTCAGGTTGATTGTACTGTCGTTGTCCCCAGTCGAAAGACTATATTTGAACCAACTCATTACACACGTTATCATGTCCCGTCTTCCATTGTTCGTGCAATGTAAACGCAGACCTAACAAAACATAAAATATTCCGAATTGTATAGCATTGACCTGCATTTATCTTTGCGTAATAAATAAAAAAGTTAACACATATATAATAAATGGCAGTGCTAATCCAACTACGAGCAATTTAACCGCAGCAGCTTTAGTATATGCTTTTGGAGGTGGGATCACCACGGTTGCTGTCCCGATACTTGCCCTCCAGTTGATCCTCATTAAAGGTTTTAGAGTCTAGTCATTTCAATTACGGGGCCTCAAAAGAGTTCCGTGTTGTTGTTTTACCCCCTCACTATCTCCCCGTGCGGGAAGTGGGTAATTTACGCGTCTGCTGCTTTCCTTGGATGTGGTAGCTATTTCTCAGGCTTCCTCACCAGAATCGAACCTTAATCCTCCTTTACCCGTAACAACCATGGTAAGCAAGTAGCCTACCAGAGAAAGTTGATAAAGCAGACACTTGAAAGAAATGTCGGGGGCTCGTGGCCATAGGATTGGCACAAAGTTATTTATACTCACCACACAATATGGCCTGAAACCCGATAGATCTTCGTCTAAGAAAGCACCCGTCGCTAAAAGGGCTTCAGGCTCACTGCATTTATTAGCTCTAGAATTGTCAGAGTTATCCAAATAGGAAGAAGCGATCTGAAGAACCAGAACTGATTTAATGAGTCATTCACGGTTTCGCGTTATTTCGGCATGTACTTAGACATTCATGGCGTAATCTTTGAGATAAGCATACGATTACCGGCAGATCAACAGGGCAGCCACAGGAATAAAGAAAATGAGTAGCGCAATGCATGCATTTTGTCGTATGTATGTATGTATGTATGTATGTATGTATGTATGTATGTATGTATGTATGTATGTATGTATGTATGTATGTATGTATGTATGTATGTATGTATGAATGTATGTATGTATGTATGTATGTATGTATGTATGTATGTATGTATGTATGTATGTATGTATGTATGGATGTATGTATACTATCTATAATTTCCTATATCCTGCATGAAAAAGTGTCGAAGCCTTCCCTTTTATCAGACATACTAGCGTACGCACTGCAGTTCACTGTGAGATCGACAGCAACACCTTGTTACTACACGCTCATGACTTTCAAATATTTCATTTGGCTTTAAATTTTTGGCCGCTCAATTATCGGAAGTAGTCTGAGCATTGGGGGTGCTGCACTTTAAATAACTCAGGGAGTCTATATTATTCCGAAATCCCCGCTACGGCGTGTCTCATAATGGGATCGTGGTTTTAGGTACGTAAAACCTGAGAATTTAATTTTTTATCCGATGCAGTTTACTGTGTAAGCGTGGGTTCCTCGAGGTCACGCTTGTTTTATACCTCGACTAAAGTTAGTCTTGCGCCACCATTTGTGTATTGTTTAATGGATATGGCCGGCTGATTAAGAACTAATTTGATAGCGGCGAAAGCCTACCAAAAGCACGAATTCCTCGTTAGGTTGTGAGCCGCACGCCCCTAAAATGACACCGCTGCCTTATACAAAGCTCAAGTGCCTCCATTGCGGCCATAACCCACAGGGAATCTCTGCAGGTAAGGACGCCCCTGGATTGAGGGCATTGCCTCCTTTCTAAGCTTTAAGTTTCCGTAATGGTTGAGTGCCCGGCCGCTACTTTCCTCGTACTTATTTACCCGTATGTTACGAGGCGCGCCAGGTGCTGTACTACAGGGTTGTCTGTGGTTGGCGAAGCCGCCCCCAGAGCCCATGTCACACAAGTTCTTGAGGGCCCACCTTTCGCTGCAAACATCGCAAGCAGTCTAATTTCTGACCTGGGAACATTCCTACTCATTCGAAATAATGGTGTGTTTCTGGTGGCACCTGAATAGCGTACGCTTGCAGTGCCTCCCGCAAGCGCACATTTTGATAAAAGGCCATTTCTGGGGTTTTGCCATGTCAGTGGGTCATCGATGAGGCATTCGACCAATGATATTGAAGTATATTTCTTTAGATACCATGAAATTTCTGCCATTGGACACAATAATTTAGATGTTTCACCGTATAATAAGCTGCTGTCGAACATTTACTATCCCCTGATATATCGAGTAGTCTCTTGGAAACTGCCTCAAGTTGGCTATTCGAATCCAGTCACGTGTGCAACTAAGGCGGCTACTTATTATCCATCATGTCGTCGTATCTGTATACCACGCAAATTATAAAGAAGGTACGAAATTAAATCATACCGAAAGCAGAACAACTTTGAGTAAAAGAGCCCAAACGCCAAAACAAAGTTCGTATTCTTCATGACACGACCTTAATTACCTCGCTTTTCATGACGAAACTTCACAGCGGCATCAATTTATTGCATCACTTTACCCACGCTTTTCACCAACGCGCCGTTTCTTTGATAAGCTGTTGTATCGTCGTGGAGATGGACAGTAGAGAAATGGGGCCACACCTACATCAGCCATGGGAAGCTGTAGTGTCGTCTGTGCTTTTCCTCCAAACATCAAGGCGTCACTCGGCCGTAAAGCTGTAAACGTAAGCGCCTCCGCGCTGAATGGCAGCGCACACCGAACAAACGACCCTAAGTTCAGGTGCAGAATACATAAAAAAACATAGCGAAAGAGCCTGATAAACAAAAGACGGAGAGTGGTGAGGTTGCTCGCGAGGAAAAGTATTTTCCCCTTGTTGTCTGTGGCGGGGGCAAAACACATCAAGGCACTTTCTTTTCATGCGGCGTTTCCTCGAGTGCCTTAGCGTGGCGCATGTCTTAGCTTCTTATGCCCAATGGTAAAAACACGCTGGCATGGACCTCTGTTGTCTAGAGGAAGGTCCTCGGGATATTACTTTTGCATGTCATCTTACACATGTGTTTTTTATCTTTATGCATTGCGTGGGTGAGTGAAAACAGGGCAATGAAGTTTAAGAACGGAAGAAATTATTATGATAAGGACTGTGACGGTGAGAACGAAGGAACATGCAGTAAAGCGAAAGAAACTGGGCCAACAACGCAAGGCTCACCACAAAAAGCATGCTCTAAACGGTACAGCGGTAGTACACAGGGGGAAACAAAACGGGACAGCGCTTGTGCGTATTTTATTCGCTTGATTGTGTTTACGCTTTCCTCCATAATGTTTAGTAAACCCCCAGCTAACGCCCATGGTTTGCATGAAAATGTATATAGTTGAACAGGCGAAACGTCGGAAGCCGCAAATACAAGCAAGTCGTTCTTTCCTCTCAGTGGGAAATTTGCGTGCAGATTGTTAAACGAAGCAGTAAGGTCTCATCAGTGACCACTAGCGTCCCTCGCCGCTGTGGCCACTACCACACGCGCTTAACGTTTGCGTGCTGCTTCACCCTAATTTCGTTCATGCGGCCGCCCACGGAAAGCTTGCTGGTTCGGTGAGTGGTTAATAAGGGTCCGCAGCAGCCTTTGTCGAGTGCATCTTTCGTTTAGGCAAGACAAATACATCAACGGAATGAGGTTCTCAAGGCATGCTACCGACTTGGGCGAACCACAATATTGGAGAGCGCACCATCTACAATAGATAGCTTCTCCACAGTAGTCCTCCTTCCGTGGCAAAGCCAACTCACGCATATTATTCACTCTTAGGCGTGCTCCCTGCAGGGGGGAAAGAAGCAAATTAGCGTAATCACCGGCAACACGTAATAATATGGCGTAGTAGTGCAACGTGAAAGAAAAGTAACTATATATATGCATCTGTGGGTGATTCGGGGACTGAGTCCGGCAGAAGAATATCGTCAAGGAGACACTTAGTTCACTATAGAGCTTCGCATGTGAATAGTGGACCACAGAAAACCTGAACTTCCTTCCCTTTACCTAATTTTCTAAGTTATCCTCGAGCCACCATTTAAATATACTATCGCGATTCACATTCATTGGTAACGTTACCCGCATTTTCGATATGCGCGATATAAACACACCGGCACGCCACCGGTGCAATCTCGGAGCCAACGCACAACACTTTGCTCGGACTTCGTAGTGGCGCAGGTAGCTGGCGCAGCGTGTTTAGAGGGAAGCGTGTTCGGAGAGGATTCCGGCTGCAGTACACGCCACATACATGAACAGTATCGGCAGAGGCAAAATGGTGTGTCTCTACGTTTCTCGACTGCTGATCGCATTAGCACCGACATTGATCACCAGATAGGTTCTGTTTGAATTTTGTGTTATCTTCCCTTTTCTGAGGCTGTCAAAAATATTCACTCTAGATCAATTAAAGAGTTGCTTAGTCTTCTAGTCGACCATGCAGTGTTGTATCTCTTTGACAGAATTACGGGGCGTACAGCCGCCTCTCAGAGGATTACCGCAAAGGACCAACAAGACGTGACACTCACAAGACTGTTTGTGGCCCTAACGCAAGCCACTGCTGCTTGTCCGGCTTATCTATATAGTTAGTTTAGGGTCTACAAACAGCCATCACCTGTTAAACCATCGTAGATTATTTTTTTCTTTCATATTTGTCTTGATGCTGGAATCACGGAATACCTGGCCCGATTTGTTCAAATCTGCATACATGTAATCTATTCGTAGATTGAATGGTATACCCGAAAGGTATTGTAATAATTAGATCAATTCTTCGTTTTTATTATTTTATGGATACAGGCAAGAAGTGGGGGCAAGAAGCAGCCGTACAGAACTATACTGAGGAGAATGCATCAAATATACAATCACGTGAACGTTATGTTCTGTAGGGAGCCAAGATAACATAAAATACACTGTACATTTGCTGACATTGTAAACAAGAAAATTGCATATACGCTTTTCAACGCGCCGCTTCCTCTTTTTTTACGCTGCGAACACCATTGCTTGTTTGGACAGTAGATTACCTCGAACTTAATGCCGAAAGCATGTTTGCATCGCTTACCTGTGTTTTGCATCTACTGATTCCTTTTACGTAGTTGATAAGATTATTTTTTATTCTATTACCACTCCTACGAAATTCTCATCTACTACTGCGGCTACGTGCAAGAAGGCTTTAAGCCCCCTTGGCTACGTGTTTGCGGCCTAATGTTTTTCGACTGCCGCACTCCGGAAGAAAGAAATTCCGGAAACATCTTCGTGGCGGAACTCGGAGACGTCTAACGCCGACTGCCTACCTCGTTTACGGACACATAAAATGTGCCGCTCCCCGGAATCACCGGATCCCTTCTGCTCCATAAGTAGCCCAAGCTGTTCGCGAGAAGAAAGAACAATAAAGGCTCGTGACTCTGCACGGTTGGGCGCTTCGGTTTCGACTACCACCAAATGGGCATTCTGGTTTGTATGTGGGAGAGAGCCGAGCACTGATCGGCTTTTATCGATGCGAGTTAACATCTTTGCGGAGCTTTGGACGGAAACAAGCCGAGCGTTTCCACCATTGCTCGTACGTAGCACGTATGTTCTTACGAACTCCCTACTAACGTTTTTTTATCTTATTCTATGTTTTTCGGCGCAGAACTCTGATAGTTGGACTTCCTACCAACTTCCTGGAAGAAATTCATGAGACAGGAACAGTCAAAGCACACACACACACACACACACACACACACACACACACACACACACACACATATATATATATTGTAAAGGAGCCAGGCAGGCCGCCGATCGTCCTCCAGGATGCCTTCTCCTACTTCTGCATGCCCCTGCCCATCACCGCAGTCCGAGTGCGCTAGCCTAAGCGTGTCTTTCTCTGAATTACACTCGGCCACGCTGCCGTAAATTGCTCAATTGATTGTGAGGGCGCGCTGGCAATGAAAATCGGTAATCGCAGCTCGAATATCGTTGCGGATTCACGAAGTTCCAACAGCCGAAAGCGTACTGTGATTGAAAGGAGCTTTTCCGCTCGACAGCGTCATAGCTAGCAAGTCCACAAATGAAGTGGTACCTGAAGCGTCAACATTTTTTTCAATTTAAAACTAAAAACAGACATTTTCTGACTTATATAGCATGTTAAGGCCTGGACGCGACTTACGATTTCATACAGTTCTCGGAAGTTACGCGTTGTGAGCTTTGCATGAAGAGACACAAATGAAAGAAGTATATCCTGAAGCGAAACCTGAAGCTATCTCTGAAATAGGACTAGAGAAGTACCATCATGTAGATACAGTTTTATTTTCTTTCCCCGCTTCGACGTTCAACATCTTCGATACTCTTTGTTGAGAACTGCAGCAAAAGCACCGGTTCCGGTACGATTTTTGGCAACTTACGCTGAAATAATGCGTCGCATCCGCTGGCAAGCAGAGGTAAGGACATGCTTCTCTTGTGATGCACCTATGTAATCGGAACAAATCAATCTACATTTCCTCTGCAAAGGAAAAAGGGGGAGTCAGGAAAAAGCTGCTTAGAAACAGCTTAACAAAACCCGGCCTCACACATGTTCCGCATCAAGATGAAACATTCAGTGATTGCATCAAGGAGATATAAATTTTGGTTGCTTGTTATCGAAGCGCTTTATAAAGTGGGAGACAGTGGGAAAACACTAAGTGGGAAAAGCGGGAAAACACTAAGAAAAATATATAGTTCAAAATCAAATGTGCACTAATTACAATTGTGCCCAAGATATCCAAATAATGATGACCATGACGCAAAAAAAATCAGGGTATTAAAATGTTGGCGCTTTATAAATTGGGAAACAGTGGGAAAACACTAAGTGGGAAAAGCGGGAAAACACTAAGAAAAATATATAGTTCAAAATCAAATGTGCACTAATTGCAATTGTGCCCAAAATATCCAAATAATGATGACCATGACACAAAAAAATCAGGGTTCTAAAATGTTGGCGCTTTACGTGCATCTCAAGATCACAGCGTTTTCGATGGTAATACTCTATTTTTTGCCTGTGCGCAGTACGACTGAATAACTGGATGGTGCTCGAAACTTCAGTGGCCGTTTGCTTCAGTAACCAGAAGTTTATGTTTACACGGGTTACTTAAAAACTTCATAGTGCCCACCCAGTCTATGTCGTTTAGATCTTTGTTGATCATATGTGTCCATAATTGTGCGCCTTCAATGACCTACAGTTTCGTAAAGGTTTGTGTTCTCCGAACCGTGCATCTTTTTTTCTTAGAAGGAGCGATGTTGCGCTTGCGAGTTTTTTATTTATTTATTTATTTATTTATTTATTTATTTATTTATTTATTTATTTATTTACAGTACCCTCAGAGTAAGTATACATTATAGAGGGAAATGAGGCAACATAAAGGAGGTAAAAAAATGATATACAGGAATGGCACAGTATAAGTAAGAATAGAAAATTATACTAGCTCACTAATTTACACAAAAAATAATAGTGGTAGTTCACCATAGAAATCTCATGATACACTTCAATATACAAGTTGGGAATTATAGGTAAATACATACATAGTTAATTTGCAAAAATAGTACTTATACAATAACAAGTCACATGATATATTGAACGCAAGTTTCACGCTTTACATGTAGTTAACTAAAGCATTTCTAAATTGAACACGATTACTTATACTAACTATAGAGGCTGGCAGACCGTTCCATTCGTTGCATGTTTTAGGTAAAAATGATTGCGAATGTGTTAGTGTGTTAGAGCGAGGAACATGTACCTTATGCGTATGATCTCTACGTGAGGAGATGAATGGTGCTGGATTAATCCGTGCCGACCGAAGCGCAGCGTTCTGGTAGTAAATCTTATGAAATAAGCTTAGGCGTGATTGTTTCCTGCTGGTTAATAGCGACGATAGGTTCAGAGCAGTCTTCATTTGTGTTACGCTTGCCGTGCGATGGTAATTCGATAGTATAAACCGAGCGGAGCGATTCTGGACACTTTCAAGGCAGTTAATTGAGATGGCATGATGTGGGTCCCATACTGATGATGCATATTGCAACTGTGGACGGACGTATGTCGTGTATAACAAATGTTTGAGGGATAATGGTGCGATCGAGAAGTTTCTGCGAAGATATGCAAGAGTGCGATTAGCTTTGCTCGTTATAAAGTTGATATGGTACTTCCAGGATAAGTCATAGGTTATATGGACGCCCAGATATTTCTAATTTCTTACGCTCTCTAAAGGAATGTTATCAAGTAAATAGGCAGGACAAGCTTCATTAGTATAGAACATTCGCATTGATTTACATTTCTTGACGTTAAGCTGCATGTGCCATTTTATAGTCCAGTTATGCAGTGTGTTCAAATCGTCCTGAAGAGATGAAATATTAGTGCCATTAGTAGTTTTACGATATATTACGCAGTCATCTGCAAAAACACAAATTTTAGACGAAATTTTAACAGGTAGATGGTTAACGTAAATCAAAAAGAACAGCAGCCCAAGCACAGACCCTTGTGTAACACCTGATTTGACGGGTGTTAGAGTTGAATTAAATTCATTAGCACTTACAAATTGCATGCGGTGTGTTAGAAATGCTTTTATCCAATTAAGTACATTAGTATCAATGTTTAGTGCGCTGAGTTTAGATAGCAGTAATGTGTGGTGTACTTTGTCAAAAGCTTTAGCGAAATCAAGAAAAATACAGTCTGTAAGAAATCCTGCGTCCAAGTTGGAATACAAGTCGTTAGTAAAGCAAAGAAGCTGGGTATCACAGGAGAATGTTTTACGAAAACCATGTTGGCTAGATGTAAAGAAGTTGTTAGATTCAAGGTGATTGATTACCTGAGAATAAATTACGTGCTCCATTATCTTACAGGGCACTGAAGTCAAACTAATGGGCCTATATTTAGAAGGGTTATGCGTATCACCAGATTTATGAATTGGAATGATCTTAGCCGTTTTCCAATCTAAAGGCAATGTGCCGTTGTGAAGCGACTGAGTAAAAAGTAATTCTAAAATTATCGAGCAATACTCACTAGTACTGTGTAAAAAGTTAATGTTAGTTCCATAAACACCACATGACGATTTCAATTCTAATTTATTTATAATCGTTTTAATACCGTTACTATTATATGCTATGGAATCCATGTGGGGGTATCTTTTAGGCCGTATTTCGGGAGGAGCAGTAACATGCGAAGACGGCGAAAAGGCCTGTACGAACGTGTCATTTAGCATATCTGCGCATGCGTGGTCGACGATTGCTTTCCCACAGGGAAGTTAGTGATCTTTGTAGTGCTATCTCCTTTCATAGAGCTCCAGAATGTCTTACTGTTAATTTTCAGTAGCTTGGGAAGGGTAATGTTGTAGTAGGAAAACTTCGCAGACCGTAAGCTTGAAAAGTACGTGGCGGCAGCGGATTTGTATGAGAACCAGTGTTCAGGATTTAGTGACCGTTTAGTGATACGAAATAGGCTTTTCTTTTTGCTACTCAGTGTGTTAAGATGTCTGTTATACCATGGTGCGTTACTATTTGAATATATACGTCGGACTGGAATGTAACAATTTATTAGATCAGATACCTTTTCTTTAAGGAGGCGCCAATTTGTCTCGACAGAACGATCGAGATGACAGAGTAGAAACGTGTCAAGAAAGGAAGCAAGTTCGTTGTTTATTGCAGAGAAGTTAGCCTTTTTATAATCTTTTATTTGCTTAAATCACTCACGTTTCAGTGGTAGTGATATCGTGATTGTAAAATGTAATGTACCTTGGTCGCTAAGGCCAGGTAAGTGCGTTATCGGGGATATAATATCAGCTGATGATGTCAGCACGACATCAAGTAATGTTGACGTAGGGCCTGCTACCCGTGTTGGAATAATGACCGTTTGTACTAAGGTAAAGTCAGAACAAATAGCTATAATCTGATCAGCCTCACTGGATGATGGGTTAGAGAAGGGACATGTGCTCGACCAATTTATGCTAGGAAAGTTAAAGTCGCCCATAAGTTCAGACATAAGAAAGTGCTCTAGGTCTTTTTTTTCACCTTAATCGATGTGTACAGTCAATGGAACACCAAGTCCTACAAAATGTGGCTTGCATACCTTCTTTGATGTTAGATTAGATGAAAACTGTTATGATTGGTTCCTGTTTACTCTTATACGATAGGAGTGCAAGATAGTAGTACGAATGCTTTTAGACACTTTATTTTTAAGTTTACCGCAGTTTCGAAATGTTTGTAATGGATATTGACAGACCAGTGAATACGTCTTTATTTTTCTTGTTCTTTCTGCCACTTCTTTTGCTAACTATTGCTGGTAGAGAACGGATGCACGTTACGTTCATCTTGCTCTTTGAAGGGGCCATGTTATGAGAGATGCCCTCTTGAACAGATAAGAAAGAATAAGCACGTTTTCGTAAAAACAAAACATACAAAAATCTCAGACACGTGCCAGTGAATTTCATAACTTCACCGAGCGCCATTATGAAAGATTGGGCAGCTTGACAGCCCATAAACACACCAGGCAAAAAAGAAAAGCGATCTCCATATAAATGATAACCAACAAGCTTCGGGACGACACCGGAATCAATAAGGTGCGAATGAGCCGATGTTAATAGCTTCACTTCCATCGTCACTGCTATTTGCACTTCCGGGTTCACTTTGACGAAAACGAGCCGTGGTTCCGGTAGAAAAGCCCTGTCACAAATAAATGATTCGTGGTATTCAGCAGCGGGCATTGTTATTGCTAGCACAGCATTCCAGATCTTTGTGCGAATACTTCTAAAGAATTTTTAAAGGCCGCCTGTGCACATTTCTGGTCCTTGGGTTGATCCACTTTAAGAGGTGGATATAACTTGCTCGAGAAATCGAACTGTAGAGTAGGGTATTTAACAAACATTCACTAATATATATATATATATATATATATATATATATCAACGAGGGTCTCGAATCCAGCAACATTGATGCCTTTAGGTAGCATGTCGGGGTTTATTGGCCGGTTGCCTTCACCCAGAAAGATCACGTTCTCGTGACGTCTGTGGCAGAAAGGATGTTCCACATCCGCCGTAAAAGTCTGCGGGTGGTAGTGCTGGCTAACACTCCCAGGGTGTTCTACTAGGAAACATAAATACCTAAGAAAGTGAATGGGGAAACGGCGCTGCGGTAGCTCAATTGGTAGAGCATCGCACGCGAAATGCGAAGGTTGTGGCATATCGTTTCCCTCCTGCGGCAAGTTGTTGTTTTATCCACTTTCACTTGCATTAAATCATCCTTTCGTTATTTCATTTATTAAGCACAAGTAATTACCCCTACGTTGTCCTTGGTGTGAGTGTTTGTTGGCTTCTTATGATATGACTAATAAAAATCAGGCCCCACGGATAGCCCCCTTTCTTCTCGTTTATATATATATATATATATATATATATACAGCCTTTCCCACAACCTCTGCATAACGCGAGCGTGGCGCGACAAATTGTGCTACGTCTACGGCTATCAATCCGTCCACTAATTAGGGTATTTGTGTTTACCAGTACCACTCAGAGCCATGGTTTGCGGATGCTTTTTTTTTCCGATGGCGTCACGTGACACCTGAACTTCCGAGAGCAGACCCGTGGCTACATAGAAAAGCAGCTACTCAGCAAAGAACAAGTCTATTGTTTATCAAAAAGAGATAGAAATGGTGGGTGGCTGATTCGATAAAGAAAGGGTGCCTCGGCATGCGCCAGTCACAAATATATCGGAAATGAGCTAGCTTCGACGTTTGTTTAGCCGTGTGTTTACGAACGTGACAGAGGTTGCAACACGGCAGCCTATTATTCACGGCCACCGCTATTGCCTGTGTCTGCTTCCATCTTCCAAGGTTTCAGTAAAGAGAGATATAAAATAAGCTGAACCGACATGTTGTGAAAAGGCACGTCTCTCACTGTTCCGAGCCACAAAGCGGGCAAAGGCGGCGTCGAGGACCAAACCGGAAGCATTCAAGCTCTGTCAGCGCAAACACCCTGCCATCGAGTCAGGCACACCGCCTTATAGCGATGCCGTTCGATGTCGTCCACACAATGGAACAATAGAGACGTTGCGCGGAGGATTGCCAGCATGGTATAGATCTACGACGGGGAAAATCTCTAAGTGAATAAGGCAACCTGATACGTGCAGCTATTCATTCTTCCTTTTAGGACTAGACTTCTGGCATGCTCAGCCTAGAAAAGTAGCACAGATATGAAAAAGTGGTTGCCGTCATCGTCTTTATTACCAATGGTTACGGATGGCGCCTTTGTGAGAATATGTCAGGACAGAAGTGAAGGGGCCAGGAACGGCAGTGTGCGATGCCGCCTGTCGAGTCGGTGAATGTAATTTGATGGACAAAGCGGACAGACAGCTTTATAATACGACAATTCGTTTTGGTCGATGCTGGTGTTCACCAATGACTTCCTGACAATCAGAATGTTGGCAATTTATTTGGCTGAGTTTGTCGCAACAATTCATTGTTCGAGAACGAGTTTCAGATCTTGCGAAATGAAAAAATAGGCATAACACAATGACAAACATTTTAGCTTGGATCAATATTCGAGAGCTGCGCGTTGCGTATTTCGTAACACGCATCATATAAAAATATGCTTTGTACGCTGTGGTAAGTAGCTGCGCTTGATGTCAACAAAGAAGTGCTGAGCAATCTATCCGATGGAGGAAGCTGCCTTTCTATGGGACACCTTATATTCCGGCACAGATTGATAGGGTGGGGGAGGGGAGGGGAGGCAGCAATGAAAAGACGAAGGAAACTTTTGGAACAATCAAATTAAAATTGAACCACTGGTATCTTGCCTAAACAATGACTTGACAATATCGGTACATCCAGTATCTTTACAATGCTGCGACAGCGGTTCGTGTAGAGCAGCAGTAGAAAAACATAGAGGACGCTTAAGCTTCGCCTTTAAGAGTGGAACCCGATAGCATTCAAAGATCTCTGACTGCTTCTCACGCTTCCCGGCAACTCGAGCGTATCTAACCGTAATGTTTACCGGGAAACGCTCGCCACCAACGCTATGCACGAAGGCGGGCTTTCGGGTAGAAACTCGGCCTGTTGCGTCGGCCGCGATGCGACGAAGGCGAGCTCTATCTGGAGGTATTGCAAGGAACCGGGCGCGCCGCTCCGTGGCCCTTACTCACGCGCGCGCGCAAATGGCGGACGTCGTAGTCGATCTATGAATGGTAGAAACGCTGGAAAAGGGGGTTCTTTGAGTTTTCGCTTAACATAATTATGGTTCTCGTATGGTGAAATTACAATTTGACGCTATCTTGTCTGGAGGTTGTGTGTAAGTCGTACTTTGCAATTTTTCTACATACTTTACCATGAGAAATTCAATTATTTCAGTAGCTTCCTTGCGCTATATGGAGAGCCTGGGTACGGGTGGTTCGAAAATCCTTTTGCAGAAACGACGTGCGACACCGGATTTTCTGCGACACGGGGCCTTTAACGCTATCGCGTGAATAAATTTTCGGCAGGAGGTAGTATCCTGGATTAACCACGTTAACTGGATAACAATTTCAGTGGACGCTCATTTACCAAGCCTGTGGGAACGTCGCTCCAACGAAGCGTCGTGTCATGCAACAGTCATAGTATCCTGGAAAGTGATCCACTGGAAGTATGGTTGCAGATTGCTTGCCCCAGATTTCTTCCAGACTTTCTTCCCTGCACAGTCCTTGTTGTCTGATCACAATAGTAGAGCGAGTGCCGGTCAATCTGAACTACTTTGCACATTATTGGCAAAAAAATAGAGAAAGAAACATCGGAGAGCTACGCTAGAAATACAAGATATATTGATTTTTTTTTTTCGCAGGACACATCAGCAAACAACGACACACGATTCACTTTCAAGTCATGGTATATCGTCCTTCTCGAAGTTGTGGCTTTCACATGTCTTATTTGTTTATTATTGCAGCCACCTTGACTTCAGATATCTGTAGATGGGGAAACGGATAGTTTTGCGGAAGGAACGCAGTCAAGCGAAGGAAAGCCATTTTCGTTCCGGGTTATATTGTCTATTGATGTCAGCTATTCTCGTTTTTCGCGGGAGTACTTAGTTGGTTTGTTTTATTTCTCGTGTTTTTTTAATAATTTCTGTTCGCAGTAGATACTCCTTCCAAAACTCTTGAAGTCATCATAGATTTTACATTCTTTTGAGTATTTTATATGTGTAGTAATCTTTCTTAGCATAACCTCATCTTCCGCCTCTTCATTTGTATATCTGTGCATTGGAAGTCTTGTGTTAGTACTATGAATATAATGGTATTTCTATGCGCGTTTGCGCTAAACTTCTGTGCTCATGCGACACCAGGTGCACCACTACGCTACATGTCATTTTCTGATCGTATGACATTACATTTAGATATTGAATTATAGCCGCATATAGCAGCACTGAAATATTTAGTTAGCTTTGGCGTGTTTCCTGATATTCAACTATGTCAAACAGTCCTACGAAATATAAGCTCCCTAGTATGCGCACAATGGCTTGCGTGGAATCAATTTGAAAACTAGCTCCAGTCTTTCTTTACATTTTATTTTTTGATGTAAACGCCGTAAAAGTTACTATAAAATACCCTGTTCTACTTACTTTTTACTGAAACGCCCCGTCAAGAAGAGGAGGCGCAACATAACTGGAACTTCACTGCATTTCGTCGTACCATTTGTGAACAAATACATCTAGAATTGCCCCCATTCGCGAATTGCATTATGTCCCTTAAACCGATTTGATAAAAAATTAAATTTTTGAAATTTTGTTATTACTGAAGTGCGCATTTCTATGTATATTGGAAGTAATGTCCAGCTCTACCGCTTGAGGAAGAAAATCATGCTATCAGCCATGGGTAACTCTTTAATAATGCTGTTAATATTTTATCAAAGCTAATTGTTCGAGCTAATTTTGAGTGCAAACACATAAACTCACGCACAGGCTCGCGCGCGCGCATATACATACATACATACATACATACATACATACATACATACATACATACATACATACATACATACATACATACATACATACATACATACATACATACATACATACATACATACATACATACATACCACAGATTTCAGTTCATTTAAAAATTAACGTTGAAAAAGTGGTTTCACGGTATGCGCGGGATTTCACAATGTATTTTTGTTGCTATGTAACGTGCGTTCCTCTTCACAGAGCCGGAAAGGAAGTAAACTACTCTGTTAGGATAAGTGAATGCAACACGTCGCGATGAAACGAGGAAACGTGAACACACAATGGGCGTATTTTCACATGCTATGCTGACTTCCGCCACACGTCATGAGTGATAGGCTGTACACGCGAAAAGTTGTTTTTTGGGTAATCCATAACGCCTTAGCCTATAGAGTGACTACGAATTCTTGAGATTTTCTGCAGAAAAAGTACATTCAGTTCAAAGCGTTGCATCGCCAAACCTGAAGTCCAAACACTTCCCAAAATCACATCATCATGGAACTTCGTCTTTGGCCGTAAATAACGATTGCGCTGAGGAGGAAGAAAGGAAAAGGTCACAGATCAAATTTCCTGGGTCGAAATCACTTTGCCCTGCCTCGTACACCGTGTAGGCGACTGCAGCAGAGATATTCGCAAAAGAAAAGGGGAAAATATAGAGCCCACGGCAAACACTGAATGATGACGGATGCTTGGAACTCGCGGCTTGAGCCGTCTTGGTGTCATCTGGTCTCAACGGGTCGATTGTGGTCGAAGGTGGCCTTACTTCGACCGTCGCTGCTCTGACTTATCATATTCCGTCCTGCTCGACGCTGTCTTCACTAAAGCTGCTTCCGTCGATGGTTCGGTATGCGAAAGTATATATACTAAAGCGAACGGCCAAGTAAGACGAGAGGGGGATGTCAGCGTTCATTCGTCTTCATTATGGCACTTCTGTCATTTGGCCATTCTTCTATTCTCCTAAAGGCTGTTGATACGTTCAAACTGAGGCCCAAACGGGAAGTAAACTTATGCGGATCGAAAGAAGATCAACGTGTTTGTGATCCTCTCTATTATATTTCTTATATATCAAATCAAGAGTAAGTGTTTTGAACCACATACACCCGTTTTGCCTGCACATCCTGAAGCCTTCTTATCGCACCATGTTAAGAACTGGTGTCACATTCCCGAAAGTTTAGCATTTCGATGCTTGCGCAATTGATATTTTCGAGAACCCACCATTGATATTTTTTTTCTCTCGTGTTGATAACTACAGCTGCAGAGTTTGTTAAGCTTCATATCCGGGCAATAGCGCATTAGAAATAATGGAGCAAGAAAACTGCACGTGGTCTGTCTTCTATGAGCGAACATGCGCGTTTAGTGCCGGCATAGAAATAAGACCCAATAAGACTGCCCGAAGGCATATGAAGCCACGCCAGTAAAGTACTGTCCGGTACCACCAATTCGAGGAGTGCTAGTAACTTCTCCCAGCAATTTTGGTCCATTAGGCACTGATCTCTTTACGCTGTGTTATGCGAGGTGGACTCCGAATCAACACTTAATAGAACACTAAGAAACTCCTTCTCAGTATCTGTATCCCATGTTTAACTCTTAGTAGCTGGCTCTCCTAAGGATCTCTAATCTAGGACACACAGACAAAATTCCCAGCACTCTTGAAGTTCGCCTGCCACAAAACAATCACGAGTCTTCAGTGTATGAAAACACGCTGTAGTGGACTAGTTTGAATGCAAACGACTTTAAACCATGATATGTGCGCGTGGTGCCAAAGAATTGTGACGGAAGGTGCAACAGAATTACACATGATTAGCCGAACATTGTAGGTCTGTTGCACTACCGTAACCGTGCCTTACTTCACGGTTAGGTGCACTTTAAAGATTCATGAAACCAGGCGTTTAGCGGCCATGTTACTCCTTCTAGAAACCTCGCTTACATCAAGAAGTGGAAAGTGTAGCGTAGAACTGCTGGGAGTGTCTGCTGCCATTTCGCCTTTTTCAGCGTAGCACTAGAAAGTTGGTGTTATGAAGGCGCTTGCATAGACCCACAAAGTTTCTATGACGTAGAGCTCTGTTGCGCACGTACCGCATTATTGCTAAACGTAACGTTGCTTACACGTAGCTGGGTGTCGGCTAACGAACAAAAACAACCTTTGCAGTGATCTCTGATGCAACGCGAACCCATGCTTAGGTACTACGATCGAGGTAAGTAACTTGGGAAGCACCCACGATGGGAAGAGATGGTTGCTTCACGAATAGCAGCAGTATGTCCTTGTGTTGTTACGCAACTTATCTTCGGGCGACGGCGTGGTCTAATTCTCGGAGTGGAAACTGACGCATCTGTTTCGAACAGGACTGCCTGAGGGCGACCGTTCCGTTCCTTTGTAACCCTTCCATGAGTATCACCGCGAGGAGCCCGCCTTTTACGCAGTCAATAGCCAGCGGTGCAAGAACATGGAGAGAAGCAAATATCAAAACAATTACGTAAGTTCTTAACATTAATTCTGAGAATAGTGGTATTCTCAGAAGTGATGTCATCAACTCACAGACGTGAGCTTCAATTGTCTCACTTCGAGCTGTGCACGCCCTAATTGTTCACCTGCATTTTCTGAGGAAAAACTTCACCGATAATTACGATACTCCCTAATGCGAAATTTGAAAGCAGCTCTACAGGTGTTTTCATTTCACGATATATTGGCTGGCGCCGACAATCTGTCTCGTGCGGCACGTTCCAAACGGAGCGAAGTGGGGCGCGACTTCCTCGTTAATCGGGAGATCGCGGGAGACAGCACTGGATGACGCGTCGGCGCGATTCCCGGCAGCTGCCGCAAACAGACCTCCACTAATGCATCCCAGTGTTTTCATACATAATATCGTTGGACGAGCTCGCCGCATGTCATTGCTGAAGAGACGACTCGCACTACTCTGGCGCCATATCATAGCCATCGTCGGCACTACGGCGCTACGCTTTTCATCGCACGCTTTCCCCATACCATCCTCCTGCGCTTTTCGTCTTGTGCTTTCACTGTATCCTCCTCCTCTGCTTTCCTCCTCCCGTTTCCTTCGCTTTTCATCCCCCGCTACGCTCCGCGTTCGGTCTTTCATCTTTCGCTATGCTCCTTCACTCGGTTATGCCGATGCTCAACGCAGGAACGGATCTTTAAAAAAGTTAATTCTGGACTTGTACGTGCCATAACCACGACAGGATTATGAGGCATGCCGTAGTGGGAGATTCCGGATTATTTCAGACCATCTGCAGTTCTTTAGCGTTCACCCAATGCACGTGCACCACACCCGGGTGTTTTTTGTGTTTCTTTGCCCCCATTTAAATTCGGCAGCCGAGGCCGAAGTTTGATCCAGCGCTCTCATGTTCAGCAGCGCAACTCCAGAGGCACTACGCCACCACCGCGGATATTTTTTGAAAACTCGCGTATTCTGCACAACATGGCGAATTAGATTACGGCTGGTAGAGAACCATATAAATTTGCTGATGTGACTAATAGGCTCTGCAGCTGAAAGAGGCGCCCAGATGTTCTTTACTCGGCAAGTTCGTGCGCGAGGCAAACTCGCGAACTCATTAGTCTCGAGTGAATGATTTACTATACGCGTGGCATGCAGGACACACGAGAGCAATTCTAGAACGAAACACGCTTTATACATTGCCTGTCCGACGTGCGCCTCACAATATGTTTCCTCAATAGGCACAAAGCACCAACTTCTTTAGATAGAGTAAGGTGAGGGTCAGAGAACTGGAAATGTACAAAGGAGGAACCACTTTCGCTATCATAACTAATCTTTCCTTCTATGCCGTGATTTACACTTCCTTAGCCTTCCCCATACCCTTTTTTAGTCGCTCATATATCTTACTTCGCAGAGAAGGGGTAAGGAGGAGGGAGGAGGTGAAATTTGCATATAAACTCTTCTAAGAAAAGCAGCAGCTGCCTTGACGAAGACAAATTCCTCTTTTGAAACGTTGGCTCCAGGCTGAGCATTGTCTTGTTTAACCCCTGCTTTTGATTTCGAGCTTAAATCTCCCCATGAAACCTTTGTCTTGTTCACCTTCTGTAAAGTTATAATGATCACCTTAAAACCTCGATGGAATGGCACGCAACCGCACCACTTTCGAGGCTTCTTCTTTGAACTCTTTGTTCTCTACTGCCGAGGACGAAGTGTTTGCGAACTCTTTATCAGCATTTTGCGCAATTTCGAAAGAAGAATTGTTCATCTGAGGCCACCTGTACGTCCCCCTGTTTGGCGCATTTATCGTTCGGTGCATAAAGTCGAATAAATGTTTAGGTCGGCTGCGCTGTGATTAGCCTCTACGTACGTAATAAAACATCTAAAGCACAGTACATTAATCCGGGTCAAGACATTTGCAAATGGTCAACGAGGTCAATTATTTAATAATGATGGTTGTACTCTATGACAGTGCCAAATGAATGCTAATTAGGTGATCTAAAACCTAACAACATGTCTCATGTTGACGTATAAGCGCCGACGACGGGGCCTTCATCAGCCATGTGG
This sequence comes from Dermacentor andersoni, assembly GCF_023375885.2. Taxonomy (NCBI): domain Eukaryota; kingdom Metazoa; phylum Arthropoda; class Arachnida; order Ixodida; family Ixodidae; genus Dermacentor; species Dermacentor andersoni. Next base: position 24,164,138 of record NC_092816.1, on the reverse strand, counting down.
TATTGCAGAGCGGCCAAGTCAGTCTCATCAAGCTTTTGCTCACACAAAGTACGAGGTGGGCTTTACGCGCCACTGCTGTGGGCACCGCCAAACTACAATGGGTTTGTTCATCTCTCTTACGTTCGTTTTTCGTCTTGATTTATCAACAAAAGTAAGTGATCTACTGAAGTGTTTTTTTTTTTTTACTTTTCTTTTCTTTTTTTCTTGTGACCTTCAGCACACACTGGTGCTGTGGAGCGACCTCAAACTCGTTGTCTTCAAGGCACACATGTCTATGAGAAGCACCAGGTTACATCTGTGATAATAAATACCACAGAAGCAAACTCGGCGCTCGAGACACCGCAACAATGTTTTTTTCTCATTTAGCTACTTCCTCACCTTCTTGAAAGATTTCTGATCCTGACGCTCCTTGAAGTTACGCTTCCTTATATTTTCATTTCCTTTGTTCCGCCACCCACTTCGGCTAACAAGGTGCAGTTTCATTGTTCCGAACTTTGTAATAACGAGATTTTACAGGGCGTAACAAGAAGAGAGAAAAAGGTTCCGGCTCTTTCCTGTGTTCTTCGTTCTTTAAACGACTCGCTGCAGCAACTCCTTCCTTGCGAAGTGTCAAGACCAGGTGCTGCTCTTTTACCCGAAGGCTGTTATACTGCAATCCGCTACACTCGGGAACACGCTCGTTAGCGATGTGATGCATCGGTCGAATTATCTCTTGCTAGGTGAACCCTACTACCTCGTCCTTAACCTGTCTCGGGTTTTTCGCTATTTTATCGCTACCTTACCAGTCTCAAAAGCGCACGACATCACTGAAAAGCGAAGAACAAAAAGGAAGCGCCCGAACTACCTACAGCACATGGGCACTCCTTTCTTATCACTTTCGGAATCGGCGCCCACAGGTGATAAAGTTCAATACAATCCCTGGCGCCTAGCTAGCTGCGTAAGTGAAGAACTATGGTAACGAAGTCAGCGGAAAAGTTTTTAGAAGCAGCGAATACAGGTATTTGCTTTTGCCCTGTCATATCTAACCATAATTGCATTGTCGCTGCTGCTGTAGATGTAGGTGTCACTGCTTGCTGTGATTATATCCTTGGAATTACCGATTCGTACTTACGGGGAAGAAACGGTCAGCTTCTGATGTGAAATGTCGAATGAGCTTTGCCTGTTACCTAACTTTGTATAAAGGAAGAGGAAAAAAGCAAGGAAAGAAACCCCCAATTGGAAACAAAATTTATTTGATTGAGATGATTATTAGGCATTGCGTTAATTTTTTTCTTGCACCTGGGTTTGTTCCCTGTTTCTGTGGGGAATGCCTTGCACTCTCTATATTTTTAATGCAACAGCGCTTTTGTTGCATGTTTCTTCCAGCGACTTCCTGCCCAGGTTTGAAACAATATTCCCCATCGCCACTCGTTCAATTGTTAATCGTCTTGCTTTTTTAGACTGCCATGCAGAAATTGCTATTACGCATTCTGAGAGTACTCATCAATCAAGTACCTTCGGCGTCCATCTGCTTTAATTATGTGCCGTCTTGTTTGTAAACTCACAGGTCCGCGCTTTATCTTAACAATTCATCGGCGCAATGATTCAGACGCTCACCGGTGGCTGCGGAAACGTGCATGACACTCGCCATTTATTAATGGTAAAATAACTAAGGCGTCTTCGAATGTTCAAATGTACTAATGTTTGTGCACACTACATCAATGATAAGAAAAGGAACGATAACGTAAAAAGTCGTGTCGTTTTGTTTTAAGATCAGGTATCACAAGGAAGCACTCGACCAGTGAGAAGTGCTGATCGGTCCACGTGTACAACAGCCTCAGTCGTCTTCCTAATACGCGTTTATGTAAAACATTTAATATTGCGTGGCTTTCGAAGCGAAGTAGGGGCAAATCCCAGTATAAAATAAGCAAACTGGAGAATTGGGACGGATTTGAAGTGATGGCAGTACCGTGAGAGGCAGACAGAATGAAAGAGTACAGGTAGAGAAAAAGGGGTGGTTTACTCCACTTCTTACTACATTTCACTTATTGGTGTAGCCATTCATGGTGCTGTAGAAGTATAGGTTTCCCTCTGTGGACGCAGTGTGGGTTAGCTTCTGAGAGGCAGGCTTGTTTTTGAATGCTTATACGAAACCATATTGCATCGGAACTATAAGAAGGCCATCTCTTCAGGCGATACTTACCTGGTTTTCCATTACCTGGTTTAGCGGTCCTTCACTGCTTTTAGTGCATAAATGGCGACGCGTAAGCCGCTTTGGTCTAAGCAGTCACTAACGGAGAAGAGTTCTCGTCTCTGCCAAGAAAGCGACAGTCTCGTTTCGCAACAAAGTGCCTGATAGTTCGCGATGGCGTCAAAGTTTCTAGTTTCTTTTTTTTTTCACATTTACCTTCTGAAAAAATTTTATTCTTTTTTGTTTTCTAGTGTCCTGTCACCCTTCATTTTTTTATTTCTGTTCTTTTGACTGCATGCAGCTTACCTCCTGCGGCAGTTTGTCCTTTTAGGCACCCGACGTGCCTTTTGAAGCTGGAAAAAGAGTTGCGTAATGTTTGGGTTGTTGCATCACAAATTACTTTACTGCCGGATGCGGCACGTGGGCACGTTTTCAGATGGCAGTTAGGATTTCGTTATGTTGTTGTTTTTCGTTTGTTTGTTTTCTTTTTTCTGAATTATTTAATTTAAATAACATGTGTGTGTCTGGGGTGGTGGTGGGAGGGGGGGGGGGTCAGTGCGATTTGGGCAGAGCTCACTTTATAAAGATAGAAAGAACTACGTAAACATGCTTATTTAGTCTATTTCATAGGTGTCGTTAGTACAAGTTAATTCTTACAATCATGCAAACACGTGCGCTACGAAACAATTTGCAGTACAATAGAACGCCGTTTCTAACTTAACACACATCAAAAAGTACATGCAATACTTAAGCGGTAATGCCGACTGAAGTTCTGTTCTAGGCGTAGCAAACGTATGAGAAAATCCGGCGTATAGTAGCGTGCGGAACATGGCTGCGCTTACTCAAGACAATTTACACGCACGTAAGTAGTCAAGCAACAACGCAGTGACGCCTAGGCTTCATCGTGGTCAATCGACAACGTCAATCGACTCGCGTCTAAAACGCTTCGTACAGACGACTACCACATTCATTACAACACCAGCGATCACTCGTGTGACAAGCTCATCCCGTTGGAGCAACTCTTCAGTTGATATTCGAGCTGCTCGCATCAACATGTACGGTTGCGTTCATTGGGTCAGGTAAGATTGATATAGCATAGAAACTGTTCCCACAATATTCAGTTCAGCAGCATTTGATACAAGAACACGGTTTCCCAATCGGCATTGTCTCACATGGTTGACAAAACCCAGTCAGATTCATCTTCATTTCTTCGTAACGGTGGAGGACGGGAAATATATCCGACTTTCAGCATTGTGCGAGCTTTTTCGACTGCGAAGTGCTCGACGCTAGTTCGCTTACTCGTTTGCTCCCGTTATCACTCACTAAATCGATCAATCAATAAATCAATAAATCAATAAATCAATAAATAAATTAATTAATCAATCAATCAATCAATTTTGTTTAATCACAAATACATCATTATTTATTAGATCGATTGATTGATTGAATAATCTGTCGAGTTATCAATGACTGAAAATCACAATAAGCTTCCAGTTTCGCCTCTGTTTGTACATCTCTCTCTGCCCACTAACCAATCATAACGGCGTTTTACGCCACAAAGATGCTGAAATGCTTCAGAGGTTACTTTCTCGGTTTTCACTGTCACTCATGAAAGACCCTTATTTCTTCTGCTTTGTTGCATTAAGAGGAAGCTTTAGCTCGGGCCCAACTCCGACGCGGCCTATTCAAATACATGTAAAACATAAAAACCATTTTCTGAGATAACGCCTAGACCGATTTTAATAAAATTTGTTGAATTTGAGAGAGAAAGTTCTAGTGACTGTTGGAAGCGGAATTTTGATTTAGGCCCTGAATTTTGTTAAAAAGATTTTCAAATATTCGACCGTTTGAAAAAAATAGAAGCACGAGGTTTACAAATTCATAGCTCTGCACCAAGAGCAGATATCGCGGTTCTGTAAACGGCATCCATTAGACCATTCAAAGCGGACAAATTTCATGTCATTTTACATCTTACGTGAAGTTGTTACGTTGGTTACAAGGGTTCTGCAAAAGCTGTATTTCCATATTACAAATTTTTTTTTTATATTCATGTGTAACATATCAATTTTGTCCGCTTTAGATGTACTATTAGATGCAATTCACAGAATTGTATTATCATTTTTTGTTGTTGAGTTACAAAGTTGTAAACTTGATACTACCGTTCTCTGAAAATTTTCGGTTTTTGCCGATGTTTAATAAAAAATTGACAACCTAACTCAAAAATTCGAAACCAACTGTCACTAGATTTTAAGTTTTTCTTTTAAATGCAACAAACTTCGTCAAATTTGGTGCACTGGTTGCCGAGAAAAACGAATTCTCCTTTTACATGTATTTAGATAGGAGCACTCGAGCTAAAGCTTCCTCTTAAGATAGCAAACTAGGAAAGTTCAAATAGGCCATGCCTACCCTTCCATTGTCCTCTTATATAAGTATAAAGTCTTCTTTAATTATTCACTATTTTTACAGAGGTCGATGAGTAGCGTTGTGTATAAAAACAAATACAAGGTATTTCAAGTTTTTACTTGACGAGGCCTCCTGCTTTAATTATTATAACTATATAAACTAACACATATGATGCCATAATGCCCCGTAATTCTAGCAAAAACTTCAAATAGAGAACAAAGGACCCTAACATGACCTTAAAACTGAAACAACATGTCCATATGAACACTGAACCACCCTGACGAGTAAGCTGGTTTTTGTTTCTTTTCCTATTTACTGGGCGCTTAATGAGTTACCTCGTTTGACTGAATTGTGCTTGTTAACAGGCCGCTTACTTCGCTTCTATGGCTATTATATGGAAGTATACGTATGAATAAAGAACGAAGAATCTATCTGCTATGCTTTTGGAAAGGTTCTACTTACTCTAAACGGGTACGACTCTTCGTGGTTCCTCGCAAGTTTCTAGTAATGAACTATCCAAGACTTAAGTATTTGCAACCGCTGCCATGATGAAACGTTTTCGATAAGAAAGGAGGCAGACAGACGGAAGCGCTTTAGCTTGTTCGTCTTCTTACTTGTCCAAAAAAGTTCATCTTGACCGCGCTCTAGAATGCACCAGTTATATTCACACTAGACCGTGTTCAGTTCCTGTTGAATGTTATGATATCAAGAGTGAAGGCACAACTCAGAAAGAGGTCCTGGCCCCTCTCCTGTAGCATATCTCTTCGGAGAGCTGGCTTTTTCCGCGCAACAATAACTTGCTCCCGCCATGTACCCTTCCATGTCTCCTTCCTCTTTGCGAAGGCAAACGATGGCAAAGAGGTTCATTGGACAGAGGAACAAAACGAAAAACGCAGACGAGAGAAAGCACGTGAGAGAAAAAAAAGCTGGTAACGCGTGAATTTGTGGAAATGCGCTCATTAAACTCGATGCAATCAAGTGTGCTGGGAAGTATAGGCCTACACCAAACGGTTGGCCAAGGAACAAAGAATCAACTGCTAAGTGTGGTGGTGACGTGCGGGCCAGTTTCCACCAGGAATCCGCAAATGTATCTGCTTAGTTTTGACGGAGACTACGAATAATGTTTCCCACGATCATTGCTGCAGGCTGACTGTGCACGAGGAATAATAAATGCCTTCTTTCAGTCCATTGAGCAAGAGGTGAAATAGAGAGTTAATGTTAAGGGCAGAAACGTCGGTCTTAGGAGCACTGCCTTTCTCGATTTACCAAGTTACTCTGCACTGTTTGGAAGGGGAAGAATTTTACACAGCTGCAAAACGTCGCAATCTCCCACTCTTTCTTGTTCTGGTCAGGAGCTACAACCTCATCATCACCACAATGACTGCTCAATTTCTAAACTCTTGTTTTACTTACTTGGTAATCATGAAAATAGGACGAATAATGACACGTGGACGACCTCAGCATTATAGGAAACCACCTGTCGACAAGGTGGACGTTTGGGCGAGTCGGCACTGCAGCTTGAGTGCATAGGAGTGCACCAAATCTAAAGGGACGAAGAGAAGCGTTTGTCCTTGTGTGGGGATAATCAGGGAAGCATGTGGATTGTTTAGATGAACAACTGAGAAATAGACGAAGGGTGGTTATGTTGTCAGACGCCATGAGTATAAGACATAAGGGAATTGACATGTCCAAGGTGTTTAGTCACTACAAAGGGGATATTAACAAGGTCTGAAAAGGCCATTAATTCGTCGAATCATGCATAAGTGCGAAAAAGAAAACGCCCATGTTTCGAACGAATAAGCGATAAGTCATACCGCTATATAGAAAACCACCGGTTCAATTACTTTGGACTATTGCGGCTGCAAGATAACACTCTACCCAAACTCCATTCAACAATTTATGCGACCATGTCTTCATACAGATCATATTATTTTTTTTATTTCCTTTATTCTTAAGCCATATCTTGTTTTACCTCGTGCGCTGAGGTTAGTGAACTCTTACTGCAATATATGAAAGCAAGTTGACGAGAGATTGCGAAATAAAATTCCAAGAATATTTGCTCCTATCAGTTGTGACGGGCACTATAATAACAAATAACTAGTAACGCAATCTACCCGACGCATTTGACAGATTTCCGTCTTGCTGGCAGGTTATTACGCAAGTAAAAGAAAGATTTGGCGTTATTTCTCCGTTCTTCCAGAAAGTGCTTTAGGTCGTCGCGCCTTACGATGGCTTTACGACGCTTGTTGCTTCAGCCGATAAGTAACGGCTTGTTCGACGCGCCCGTTCGTGTATCGTCACGCTGCCTCCTTAGCATTTACAACTCTAAGCAAGCCACAACATAAAAAGAAAGAGAACCGAAAGAGGTTAATGGCGTATCCAGAGTATCACGGCTTGCTTGATACATGTTGCGAAAATCGCGATCATAGTGCAAGCCTCCGGAAAAGCGAAATTATGTTTCGATCCCTCGTAAACTTTCATTAGCTCAGTGCTCCTTACGACCATTCTCTTTAACGAGATGGTGGATAGTACGAAGAAATAAAAAAGTTGTGGTTCCGACCATAATGCGAAGAAGTAACGCGGTAGCTGGCGCGTCTTCTTGCGCAGTAGGCCATAGACTGTTTCTTACAGTATTCGTATAGGAATAAACATTCGCAGATGCACGAGAACGATCTTATTTTAATAATAATATTAATAAATAATAATACTAATAATAATAATAATAAGAAGAAGAAGAAGAGGAAGAAGATAAACAATATGATGGTGGTGGTGGTAGTGATGATGATGATGATGATGATGCAGTTTTATTCGTGGAATTAGAGTTCTCTTATTGTGGAGAAAGAGGTGAAGGGACACGGCGTTTTTTTTTCCCTAATTTTTCCTATCCTGCCGTTTGATACTTACATTTCGCTTCTTTTGTTTTTCTCCTCAGTGATGGTTTATGGATAATCTGCAGAGCGAGGCATCAGCCAAACACTTGAATGAGTGCTCAAGCGGACACGCAGGGTATTCTGCAGGCGCAGTGTTGCTTTTTGCTCTAGCATCGTCGAAGCGGCTTCATCGTGGATTACTTGTAAAACGTTTGTTTTCACCCATGTAGGTGAAAATCTGAAATCAGCTAGCACCCTTATAAAAGTTTTTGTAAATGAGCTTGCAAGCGAGCGTTACGACTTGTGCGTTGGCTCTGCACCTCCGCGACAAAGGCTTAAACTTTTGTGCGGGTGAGGTTTTTGCAGTAAAAAAAAGGAAGTTGAAGTGCATGGTATTTGTTTAACTCTTTCTCTCAATGAAGTACTCCTCGAAGAAGCTAACAAACAAAGACACCAGGAACAACATAGGGCAAATTAGACCATCGCACGCGTAACGCGAAGACGTGGGATCGTTCCCCACATGCGGCAAGTTGTTTCTTCATATACTTTCATGGCCATTAATTTATCATTTCTTTAATTCAATTAGAAAGTACAAATAATTTCCCCTGTGTTGTCCTTGGTGTCCTTGTTTGTTGGCTTCCCATGATACGATTAACAAAAATTGGGCCCCTCGGTTAACCCCCTCTCTTGCTCCTCGAAGGAGCTGTGCGAGAGAAAGGACATGTATGATGAATCGCTAAAGAAAGAGTAAGCGCACGCAAAATAACGATTTTCTGTCTTTTTATCCCACGTGCTACCGCCGTGAAATCAAATTACTCCATGACTTTCTAGTGGGTGTAATGTCATTGTGATGCATTACTCAGTCAATAAATTACAAAAACAATGTGAATGGACTCCACTATATACGCTGGCTATAATTCTAAACATGCGCATAAATAATTTAGCAGGTTATGAAAAAAGAAATTGCGTTATTGTTGAAAATCAACACATGACTTTATTTTTCTGAAATATACATGCAGTAGAACACTTGTCACAACTGCTTGACCTTTCAAATTATAAACAAGCAAACTTCAGCAAGCTCATCGATACCGCTCAATGCTGAGGTAAACTCGTCAGAAGAGTCACTTGAACCACCAGCGCTAAAACTGACCGGCTCGATTTGACTATCTTTAATCGCATTACATTTCCAGGAATCATCTTCAACACAGTCAACAAAAGCGCAACAGTTTGTCCCCATTTGTTGGCGTTCTGATACCAGTGGTATGGAGGCAGTCGTAACACATTATGACTGTGTTGAGCAGCAATGGTGTCTGCATGGTACACAGTGCCAGCGTTGAATGCGCTCACTCTCTTTGAAAGTTCCAACAGTTCGGCACGAACCTTATCTGAGCTCCAAGTAATTCCCTGCCTTGTAAGCCACGCTTGGATGTCACCTTTTCGTGTCGACATTGTGGGCACTTTTTCTTGCGTGACACTGGGATACGATGTATTGTCCATAACAATGACGCTGTTGATGGAAATGTTGGGCAACAGTTTTGGCATGCAAGCAGTGCCTGAGGTATACGTGCCGTCCATTTCCGAATTCTAGTCTACATTACTGCATTTCTAGGCCCTGAAGAAGTCTGCTGCATCTTTAACAAATTCAGTCTCACTGGTTTCTCGTGTACAATGATTAGGCCAACTCCCTTTCAGGACGGGCTGCAGGACCCTCTGTTAGGCCCCTCATGAAGGCGCCCTTAGGCAACTACATTGTGCTGTGTTGCCATGCTTGCCGCTTGATATGGCCAGCATTCACCCACGTTTCGTCCAGGTAAATGATTGTCCTGCGCAAAAGTGGGAGAAGCATATATGTTTACAACCTAACTGGAATTTTATTTACAACTGCGAAACACCCAAAACTTAGCGGCGTGCCAGCGCGTAAACAACAAATAAAACGTGAATTAACGCACGTGTTGTGGTATGACAGTCATTAAAGCGCCTAAACTTTCTGTCTTCTAACTTCAAAGCGCCATGAAAATGTAGTAAACTGAGCTCAGCATTGAATTCGCTAATATACAGAGCGTGCTGCGTACCTGCCCTGCTTTCGGAATTCCTTGATGGCTCTCAAGTGCATCCGACGCCAGGCAGTGATGTCGTCGCACTCGGCGGGCACCAGCTCGCGTTTGTTTTTGTCATATCTGAAGCCAATGCCGTGCAGCAGTCTCCACAGCGTCGTCTTGCTGAACTGCGGCAGGTTGTCGTCTTCGTTAACCGCTTGCAGAACTATCCCAAAAGTTGAAAGCTTTTTTTCGGCGTGCATACGATGTACCATCAGCCGAACAGTGTGTAACTTAAACCTGTCGTGCTTGATGGAACGAGGGCTTGATAGAGTCGCCTTGCGAGGCCTGTTCTTCGGTGAGGTCAGCCAGCTGGAGAGACATTCGACCTTTTACTTCGCAACAGTGCGAGCGAACATCCCAGTATCAGCGCTCACGATATCAAGAATCTCGCGTGCCGTCTTCTCCGCAAAGCGTGTCCTTCTCGCTGCTTAGAATTTCACAATAAGTTGCTTGCATTGCTGTGACAACTTCGCTGAACGCACCTTAGAAAACAAGCCAGGAGGCGATGCGCTTCCCGGTGAAGCGGGAGATGCCATTTTCTTCGTGTCGGCTGTCCGGTTGGCGAAAAAGCTGATGCGAACTATAACACGGTTATTGAAAGCAACAGACTTTCAATATTGCAGCATTAAACGTGCATCACTTCGTCTCACAACAAAAAAGTCACAAAATCCTAACTTATTCCTGTGTTCACAGTATATTAAATTTTGTTGCTTTGAGCAGCGTATTGCACGACTTTTTCTCGTTGCAAGCAGTGCCTTATTATTTTCCGTAGCCTTGACAGTGTTGCAGGTTATGTATGAAACAGAAAATAAAAACACCCTATGGCACTAAAACCGTATGTTTTACCATTGTCCTATGGAAACATGACACTCTTCACTTCAACTTCACTCCCAAGGCTGCCGTTCTGAACTCCACTGAAAAAGACTCCGCATCGATACTAAAAACTCACAGAGAGAGTGTTTTGGGATGCTTCAAGATTGTAAACTCAAAACCGTGTGTTCAGCGCAAAAGAGAAAAAAGTAAATCAGTGAATCTAACTATTCCACCAGCAGAGAGCAACCCTTTCAGTCGCTCTAGCCGTTTTAAGACGCGCTGTCGGACTAGCGGTACACTTCCGTCCTTTCTCTTTTGTGTCAGGATTCCATTGATAGGTTTTAACTCTGCTGAAGCTGCACAAAGCTTTCTTTATTTCTATGAAGACAAAGCTAGGCTTGACTTATTGTATCTTCTGTGTCGAGGCACCTTCTCTAAGAAAGTAACTTCGAGCCAAGACAGTTCACTGGTTCGGAGAAGGCGAATCAGTAGTTGGAAATGCAAGACAGAAAGACAGGTCCCTGGAAGGATACTGACTTCACGAGGAAGCGGAGCTTTTTCAGCCATGCCGCAGACAGAGCCAAAGAAATTATAAAAAGAAGCTTACACAGAGTATATTCCTGGCCAAACTCTATAGCAAACACTTCTGCCTCGTCGACACTATGACAAAAGTCACGTTGGGCCGAACATTGTGTGCAGGGTTTTCCCCAGGAATTGGTATTAGGGGTTGGCCTATAAACGTTCAGGGCAAGAACTGCGTACAATTACTCAACTTTACACAAGGACGAAAGTTGTATTTACAAACTGACGAAACTAAAGAACAAAGACTAGGTAACATACGCCCTCTACATAAATACTGGGAAGTCGAATCCATGCTCGACACTGTACATACATGTGGAAGGAGTATATCAGATATTTGATATCAGCCACGACGATATGCATGATATTGACGCATCTAGATGTGAAGTTACGGCTGCTACACACAACAATTTGTTCAATATTATTCAATATTGTACAAGCACAGACGCTTTGCACATCCCAACAATTCACTAGATAACTAAACTAGTAAAATAAATATAAACCAATATGGGAGCATCTATGTATACTTCCTACTAATTACGTGAAAGTCGTGGTTTTTTCCACCACAAGTCAGCTATGAACGATGTGTCCATTCCCGTACGCGCCCCTTTTCCGACACTATTCCCCAACAAGATTCTCCATTACATGTAAAAAACAGTATTTACGAATTAAGGGGCTACCTTCAGAAAAACAAGGGGGTGGTTCACCCTCCCACACGCACACACACCTAGGGGACCTGTTGGGGAATCACTGATTATGTCAAAATAAATGCCTTTGAAGAACAACGAGCCAACACACATCAGTGGCAATTGGGAGAGAGAAAAGAAAAAATATTTAGCGGGAGCTGAAGATCTCCGTGTATGCAAGAGCTCGCTACTTAAGATGGGGTTCTTGAGTTAACATAAGCGAAAACTAAACAAAACAGAAATAAAAAAATAGAAACAAACAAATCAAGCCCATAGGACTGACCGAAGGTAATAAATGTCTGTTAGTCCTGACGGGAGCGACTAGGAGATGGCCCAAAATATGTCATGAAAATGTTACAAAGAGAGCCAGTCTCGAAGGCCTTTGAAAACGGTGTTAATTGGTCGGATGTCCATACCGAGGTTATAGACGATGATGAAATCATGTCAACAATAACAACTACGAAGACAGCACTGACGCTCACCCTGACGTCACACTGACGACGCCAGCTATGGCAGGAAGGAAAGAAAGCAATTTACGCATATTGAATCACACCAGACGCCCGATCATCAAGCCTTCCTAGGTAAACCACTAACTGCGCTTCTGTCACTTCCACCGCTGCCCACTAGAGCAGCCCCCGATGTGTTAACAGAAGAAGAGAAAACAAAACAATCAACTTTGCTACCCACGCAAGCTTTCTTTCAGAATGCGCGAACGTTATTCAGCAACCGTGCTCTTTTGCTCCGGCCAGTGCACCGCGCAAAGCAGCACGGCTGCTTTGCAGTCGTCCTAATTAGGGACATGCGTTGGACTAGCCAGCTGCAGACAACACGTGGGACGACCAGAAACGAGCCAAGACAAACAACCGAGACTCTTGATCTGTGCTTTAGACGTAATTGCTGGAAAACCAAAGTGAAATGCAAGGCAAGGTCACTTACGTTGCGCTGATACTGCTTGATCTCGCTTAACACAGATTGCCTCGGTAACAAGGAATTTGGAATAAGTTAAAATACCGGGTGTTTCACTCAACTTGGGCCAAACGTTAAACATATGCGAACGCCACGTAGCTGAACTATTACGCTCCGTATCCTTGGCAGTGTTGCGCCCTATGTATTATGAGCACCAGGTGGTCATAAGCGATCACAGGTACACGAGCAGTATAGTCGGCGTGACGTTTGTGTAGAGCGTGGGAACGGGGGCCGCTGGGCCGTGCGACAGGCAGCCAGCGACGTCTAACGGTAGCTGCTGGTCTCGAGGTAAGAAGTGTCCGGACACTTTTTTATGTTGTTTAGTTTTCACCTAAGTTAACTCCAGCGCTTCATCTTAAGTAACAAGCCCTTGCATACACTGACATCTTCAGCTACCGTTAAGCAGTTTTTTGCTTTCTGTCTCCCATTTGCCACCAATGTGTCTTGGCTCGTTGTTCGTCAAAGCTGGACAGAACCAAGGTAATGTTGTACTCATATTATTTTTCTCATTCATCTGAATTAGATAATTACTCTTAAATAATTAATCACCTGCTCAATTACATTGGTTAGATGAGAAGTGTCATTGAGAATATTATAGAGCACCCTCAGAAACTCCCTATACAGATTTCTGTTGCTCAATACGTGCTACGGATATATTTATTTCTGAGCATAAAAGATACCCACGAATACACGCAGTGCCTCGAGCGGCCAGTCACGCGCGAATTTTGCTTGTATTCGCGGGCTTCTTTTGCGCTCGGAAAAACACTTTTATATGGCACATTGGCACATATTGAGCAACAAAAAGCTGTATCGAGAGTTTCTCATGCTGCTCTACAATTTTCTCACTGACATTCTTCATCTAATTATAATAATTCATAAATTCATTAATAAATGAGGACTAACTATCTAATTAGGCGGTATACCAAAAATAACCTGAGCATCACCAAGCGACGGCAAACAACATTACCTTGGTTCTGTCTAGCTACGTGGCATTCGCATATTTTTAATGTTTGGCCCAAGTTAACTGAAACACCCTGTACAGCATCCCCGTTGGATCAAGCAAAGTGGACACAATCAAGAAGCTAATGCATGGAGATACTATCTCTGAAAGTGTATTAACTCCGTGCTTGCGAGAAGTATTCAAGCAGCTAGAACTGGAAGAATTAGGTGTGAGAATCGTTGGGGAAGATTTCATCAGATTACAGTGATGAAATAATGATGATGATTCATTTGATTTCATTTTATTTATTTGCGAAAGTGCCCGAGAACAGTTCTATGCCTTAGTAGTGGTGCACTTGTGTTACACAAATAACAGAAAACATAAAACCTGAAAGATCAGTTCGTGGTACAAGATGCAACAAAAATTGAATGACATCAATGACAGCAGTCGGATAAAGATCAAATGCAAGGGCTGCAATTATCAAGATCATAACGCAAAGTATTTTGTCGTGTTGCAAGACTCTTTATAGGGTCAGAGGTGCAAGCTGACTTCACGTAGAAAAATGTGGGATCACGCAAATTTGGGCGAGGCATGCGGAATGTTACAGCCGACAGTAACCGCGGACAGAAGCGGTTGCGAATTAGTTTCTGCAAGAATAAGTAATAAGGACATTTTCCCCTTGCTTCTAGGGGTCTAATATTGAACATGTGGAGTACACGCTCACTCGCATTAAGTACACGGTGTCCCATAAATGATCCAACGCGGAGGGCAGCGGGGGATGAAAGACGGCGATAGCTCGAACGCGCTTGCGCCTCTACTCGCTCGTTCATCGTCGTCTTCTTCCACAGCTGGCTCGTCTGTGTCTCTCGGCGTAACCGTGCGAACGCACTCGTCCCACTGCTAGGGCGTTCGCCGTCGTCTTTCACAGCTAGCTCCGACGCCACTCATCATGCCATCGTTCCCATACTGCCCCTCGCGCTCGTGCCACTGCTCGCGCATTCGTCATTGTCTCCTTCCACAGCTGTTCCGATGCCGCTCATCATGCCTGCGTTCCCATACTGCCCCAACCTCCGCGAAAGCGCTGACAGCACTTGACCACTGGCAGCCGGGGCTGTCGTCTCGGTCTCGAATTCTTCGCCTCAATATTTCGTGAAATCAAAACACGTATGCCGCTGCGCTCAAATTTCGCATTACGGAGTATCGTAATCGTGGGACAATTTTTTTATCCATCTTTCATTCACTGAATTCGGTGATATGTGCTATTTAAAGAGGCCTCTAATCATTTATTGTCCTAAAAATGTTGGTACCTGTATTTTTACGAAGCCATAAAAACGTAGGAGTGCGACATGATTGGCCACTCATGCATTCACCAGTTCCTGTAGACTAAGAAATGACGTAAGATGTGCAGGCTAGACAAAAACTGGACCACAATAATTTTATTGTGCAATTATATGGACACTCAAGCGAATTTCTGCCATCGTGATCGTCATTGGCGTTGGTGTCTTCTTTTCAGTGTCGTCGTCGCCCTGAGGTTGCGTATAAAGCATGATTTCACTTATATACTCCGGCCGCTGCTGCGCATGGCTCGCATGAGCCCGACCACGTGCTCCTACCTTGGAGGTAATTTTCGGTGGGTTCGAAGGCTAGCTGACCTGAGAAAGCTGATGGCTTCGTGTGCGCTGTGTTCTCACGGGCCTGTTTGAGTTTAAGTGAGAAGCAGCATGAAGGTGAATTTGCTCACCGCTGATGCCGCTCTTCATCGCGCCAGCGTTCTGACAGCTAGCGAGTGTCCGCGGTCATCGAGGGCGTTGTGCTGATGTATGCCTGTGTGCGCGTGACACCTTGTTTGTTAATTTAGTTAGCAAATGAATGTTTACAGCAGTTTATGCAGCTTATAGAACAACTAACCTTACGGCGTATAACTGTTTATTAATTTGCTATAGCGATCAATGTTTCGCCTGTCGGGCGAAAGTTGCATTTTCGTTGCATTTTCTCTTCATTATTGATTGGGACCGAGTTCTGCATTTGAAATTTTGGTATAGCCTAAAAAGGCATACGTTATCATTTTTCTGCATTCAAAATAAAAAGAAAGTAATTTAGTATTGACCAGAAATTTTCCCTTGGTAACTCCTTTCGCCGTATTTCATGTTAGTGTCTAGTATCTCTAGTGTATGTGTATAGTGTATTAGTATCTCCAAGTGAACCACCTATAAACCAGTCCACATTTAAGCTTTACTGTGCAGAACAGTCAGTATGTGACCACATTCACTAACTAACTTTCTTGTTTTTAGGTGTAGAAACATGCGAAGGTAGGCTACGTCAGAGCGAGCCAGCTAGACCACAATCGCAAATACGTTACCCACGAAATAATATAAAAGTAAACAAAAAGTAAAGCCAGTTCCACGCAGAGAGAGCTGTCAAAACAGCGAAACTGGTGGTTATTTTCTCAAGTTTCAACTCCTGGGGCCCTATAACGTAAAACTATTCCAATATGTCTTGATTCCAATCACCTGACGTCAAATTTGCCTAACCGCCGACGCAAGCATCGGACGGTCACCCGCAGGGTTGTCTGAACAGACCAATCAAACGCTCTTCTCGTTCATAGGAGGCCACTCTTGTTTGCTTGAAAAACGAATAACATTGCCTACACTGAGTGGCTTATCTTATCTAATTGGCTGACAAGAGGCGTGGAGCACGCTCAAATGAAGGGGGATTCGATGAGGCCAAGCCACTGGACTGAAAATCGATAACGGATGAAGAGGGTGGTGCCGTCGTTTGTGATTGGTCCGCTTTCCCTTACTTAGCTTGCGGTGGCTGGTCGAAAATCGCGGTGGCATGCCACGGAAGCTTAAGAATGACGCCAAAACGGATCCTCAGCAAAGAAGAGCTGGCAGAACGAGGTCGTAAACGTGCCGAAAGTGCTCGAAAACATTACACGGCCCCGCAGAAAGTTTTACTACACGCAAATAAACCCATGCTCTCCGGGAGGTGTGAGTAGCCAGTGCGTGAGCCATCGGCGGCAGCCATCTTTTATTCCTTTCGGAGCGGGGCAGCCTATGGCTATTCAGAAGCAAATTCAGTTTTGTTCGGCATATTAATACATTTTTAACGCGTACACGTCAATTTGACGTGATGAGTTCTTGCGGTTTTGTGACGTCGCGTGACAGGCAGGTCAAGTGGGTGCAGCCAAAAAGCCTTTGACCAATAGCCGAGGGCTAATGGTGAAAAGGCGTCGAATCAGAAATAACCATTTTTCTTTTGTTCGGTCAAATCATGCATAATCAGTGTGTATGCGACATATCGAATGGGGAGCTATAGCGGTTTTCGTGACGTCGTGTGACAGACAGGTGAAGTGGGGGTGGTCCAAGAAGTTTTTGACCAATCGCGGAGGGCTGATTGCAGAATTGGAATAGAAAAAGTTTGGAATAGGTTTACGTTATAGCTCCCCTGTTTAGCGCGATTTTCATGAAGGTCGTTTGCCTCGTCGTCGTTTTGCTAGATTCGAACTTCGATTCCGGATCGTGCACACTCTTTAGTTGTGTGGGGTTGGGATCAAACCAGTCTATCACACACCTTGCAGCTGTGGCTGCACTCACGATCAAGGAATTCTCTCTTGAACCGTCCATCGGCACCCTCCGCGGGAGAAATCTCTGTATCTTTGACGGTAAGAAAGACACGGAGACGCTGACGTGCATTGCTTCCTTTTAATAGCGAGGGCCTGCAGCAAGCGCTCTAACGGGCGTATTTCGTAATTTAAGCTTTCAGTATAAAACAAGTAAACAACGGAGCAACCAGCGCAAGCCTAAAAGCAGCTTCGCCGTTTATAAATACAAACAAATGTCGTGAAATTTGGTGTGGGTAGGCAGAGTAAACAAGGGGCCAATTTCCATTTGTTGACGAGCCCACTCCCGGAATACAAAGGCCACCCCTACTCCCTTTACATAAACAATAACAAGCTGTCGAAGCGGCGCACAATGTACCGCACGCGGCTTCGCGGCACTTATTCAGGAGCGTAATTTGCGATTGTTCTAGCAACGATTCAGCTTTTAAAATACTGAATTTCTTTCGAAAGCCCACCGGGGTCATTATCCGCTTGAATGTACTTTTTCTTAACATTCTAGTTTATCCTGGAGAGTTTTCTTTGTTTTGTATTGCTACCAGTGCTACAGAACTTGTAAAAGCAAGTTACTGAAAATACCTAAAAGTCTCATGTGAACGTCGCACATAGAAGAGTGCTGAAGTGAACGCCGTCTGCCATCAGCTGTGGCGTAATGCACAGCCCGTCAGACATTTCTTGAGTTTCGTTCCTTTCGCAAGGCGCCAGAATGTGTGGCTAGCTACTGTGTTGAACCACCGAAAAGAGTGTGGTATGTCTGGCATGACAAATTCACACTGCCATTCAAAGCTACCTTGCCAACACAGCAGGTCGACTGACAGAGGTGAACGCATTGTGAATACAGGTCTGCTTTCTACTTCCACACCTTCGAAAAAGAAAAGGTACTTTATGTGAGCGCCCTGTGGTTCTTATTTCTTTTATATATTTTCTATTGCTCTCTGTAAGCAAAAGTATTGAGAGAACACAGCAGGAGCGAAACCTTTTTTTTTTGTAGGAAAAGCACAGTCTGGAGTTGGAATATGTACTACGTCGGTAGAACACGTGCGTTGGGCTACTTCGTTATGAACTACACGTGTACGCTATGAATTGTCAAGAAACTTCATTTGTTCGCCGCACCCGGGGGCCTTAAATTTTTGCGCGCGATCGTAGTATACCTGAGCGAACCTGTTCTCTCAATTTTCCTTTCGTAACGCTGTCTTTCTGCTTCTAATAGAAGTGTTTTTGTGTGTAAATTTGTTTTACCAACAACAAAGCTGTTCTTCGTCTTTCCCAAATCCAGTCTTGCTTTAGCCAACAGAACTGGGAAGAACCGCTTCAGTACCTCAGTGGTTATTGCACTGCTGAGAACCTGGTCAAGGGTTTGATCTGACCTATGGCGGCCGCCATGACCGCATTCTGATCGGAACGGAATTAAAAAGAAATGCTCATATGCAATGCATTTGGTGCTCGTTAAAAAAAAAAAAAAAAAAAAAACTTCAGATAGTCAAAATTATTTCGAAGTTCCCCCAAATAGCGTGCCTCGTAATGAGATTGTGGTTTTGGCACGAGAATCTCAAGTTTATTGACTCAAAAAAGTCAGTGGTCATCGTGACAAGAACTTTATTATTCTTGACTCCCCCGTCAGGATTTGAAATTCGCATCTAGATATTGGCACCTAGGTGTCCTACTGCGCTGGTCTTTTGAAGTAAACTTTCTGTTTGGTGTGAGCTGCCTCGGCGAGACGAACCTTTGTGACAAGTTCGATCATTGCCACAACATTCTTTTGTCGATGCGCCAGTAAGCCACTCATCGAGGGTTAATCCTGAATTTTGTTTTTCATTATTTCATCCATTTTTGCCAGCGGAGTCCAAAGCTGAACACCGTGACTCATCTCTTGGCTGAGTTGCACCTGAGTCGCTTCTCCCTGGTTTGATGTCGATTGCGTAACTCCAGCGTTTCAGGCAATGTGTCATCGCACTGTTATCTGCAAGGTGGGCGTCCGAGGCTCCTCTCCCTTCTTTGTCTGTCGAAACTTTTGGCTCAACTTGCGCTACAAATAACGCTGGAGGCAATGAAAACTTGTGACAAAAAAGTCAGCGAGGACGACTGGGTACTGTCTATTGTGCAAATAACTCTTCTGTCAGCGGTATTCGAACGGCGGCACAATATAGGGCGCTAAGTGAAAGTTTGTGAAGTGCCTGGTTTTGTTCGAGCTTCAAGAAGTTAAAGCAATGTTCGTAGTCTGACTAGTTGCCCAATGTTGACGTTCCATGGCTCTTACGGTGAGCGACCTTCTTTTAGCACAAAGGTCACGTCCGTTGTCACGTTTTTCGCAACAGTCTGATAGAGAGTAACACAGAAATAATAAAACAAGAGAGGGGAATAGTGAATAAAGGAAAAGTGCTGGAACGGTTGACCAAGGCTACACTAGGTTGTCTACCGTACACGTAGGGAAGGGGAAAAGGCGGAAATAAAAATAAAGTGCTAGTCAGTGTAGGTATACTTGCAGGCTAACATTGGTTGATGCACTTTCACAGGTGGTAGATCAATCCAGTTTTGCTTAAGGAGTGTAGTATGGCTTTTGTGGCCCTTGTAAACGAAAAAGAAATACCTGACGAAGGCCCCAGGCACTTTTCTTCCGAGAGCGATCTGTCATCTCATCAGCTGAGACTACAGCTCGCAAAAGACTTCATTCACCGTCAAAGTAAGAGCACTGACACAGAAGGTGCTGAAGAACTTAAAGGTAATTACTTTTTACAGCGAAGTTGTATATGGCTAGGTTCTGGGAAAAATTGCGTGCGTCTATCCAGCCATGCAGATCGAGGATTTCTCCCCATTCGTCGGCCGATCCCGAGATAGTGTTATACTGGGCCGACCCGCGACGCAGGTGAAGCAGGCTTTAAGCCCTCCGCCAAGTTGCAAAAATTAGTTTAATATCTTAGGTCGTGTCTGTTCTACGTGCAGGGATTCGTTAGTAAAAGGTGTCTTGCCGCGTTTTGCAACAACACATGGGCATGCATAACTCCACCCCCCCTGTGCCTCATCATCTTCCGGGGCTCAACATCGTGGAGGAGACTAGACGCGCCTCGCCTTCCATTTATGTGCATACGGCGTTAGACGCACCGCAATGGACAGTTCGCCATTAAGGAGCCCACATACACAGCTTCGCTGGTCATCCGCCTTCACAGAGTGAAATTGCACTGAATTTTACAGCGAAGCTGTTAAGGGCTAGTTCCCCCAGGATCATGTCCGTGTGTAGAAACAAAATCCCGAAGATCGTGCAACACCAGGCCTACACGCGGCGGAGGTGAAGCAGGCGTTAAGCACTCCCCATACGTGGATCGATCCCGAAGATAGTGCAATGCCGGGCCGACCCGCTGCGGAGGTGCAGTTTGCCATTAAGGGGCCAACATGCACAGCTTCGCTTGTCATCCTTCACAGAGTGGAAGGGCACTGAGTTTTATTTTGCAAATGCAGTTTCCTTATTGATTCGAAATTGGGATAGGTAAAATATCCCATTGAAACCTATTAAATTTTTCTTTCATCTTCATTAGCTGAAAAGCGTATTCTTCCTTGTAGAAATTTGCTTTCCATGAACAGGACATCTTTCGTGAAAGTAATCTCTTATTATATTGTATTTCCTCGTCTCCATGTGTTTCTTATTTTCTTAACATGCATTCTGCGACGTATTGCCACAGCTTGCGGTTGTCCTCTGTAGTGGTGCGTACTTACTATCCACAAATATAAAACTTTCTAAAAATGTCATAAAAAGACGATATTTAGGCCGTGGGTGTGAGGTAGAGGTTTAAAGGGAAGTTTCTTAGACATTGTTTTCTTTGCAAATATAGCATTCTCACATAATTTTAACATTTTCCATGGCCTGTTGCCTACGTATGTTGTGCACGTATGTTTCGCTAGCAGGTTCTTTCCTGCTAAGTGTAATTTTTTTCTATTGTTCTTTTATTTAAGTCCTTCCCTACGCGTTTCCAGTCATATATAAAAATTACATTATTTTAATAAACCGAAACAACACCTTCTTTCTTTTAGAAAACTTTACTAATGATGTTGCTGTGTTAACTGTACCTTAAAAACTAAGAAGTCTATCCACAGCCATCGCATTCGTGATACAGTTCTAGCTTCAGTGCCTGAAATAAATTTTATGATTTAATACGTTATTCTCGCCTGAAAATCAATGCTGTCTCTTACCGTGCTCAGGAGTCAGTTTCTCTGTTAGTTTAAAACTATTTCTTGCAAGAATGTTTCTCTTTCAGCTTCAGAGATCACATTGCCAAAGACATTCTTCCATTTTCAGTTTTTCTACGATGGTACTTTGGTCTTGCGAAGCAATATTTCTTGTAAGTTATCTTTGTCATGTGCATTCGGCGTCCTTAGTTGAATGACTAATGATGTCAATTACATGCTGAATCAATGTTATTCGACTCTGCATTTTTTTCAACCGCAGCTGTAAACAGACTTGTTTCTATGTAAGGATAACTTATGTTTGTTAATGTTCGTGT